>NW_027120573.1:0-16972 GCF_038355195.1 Osmerus mordax
CATTTCTCAGCCGTAATCGCCACCCGTGGAGAAAATAAGTCACTGACCATGTGTGGGTTGTCCCCTTCTATGAGACAGCATTTACTCGTCTGCACTGGACACATGCCAGGGTTTCACTGAGGCATCCCTGTGCATTGGCCGCATCTGCCTTTCCAGTCTCGCCAAACCGAGGCCAATTCGTGGCGGGCCATAAAAATGAGACACTGACCCCATCTACTGGCAGAGCTCCAAACAGCCGACTGAAATAAGTTCATAGCAGAGACAGCTAATAGGACATCCTCCTGAAATGAGTCGTGTAAAAATGATACATGGAAATGACCGGGGTAATGCCCCCCCCCCCCCCCCCCCCCCCCCCCCCGCCTGGTTTTCATTCCAACTCTTTGACCGGTCAATCTTCCAGATTTGTCTCTTCTCTACTCTCCCGTTCTCTCCTTCTACCCTCTATGCTGTCGCTCTCCCCTCTTTCCTCCGTTCCATCCACTTTCACCTTCCCCCCCCCCCCCCCCCACACACACACCCGACATCCCCATTGGCGCAAGTTAACACAGCCGTGTAACAGAGGAGCGTTCGGTGCAAATCCCTGCAGGGGGGGTACTGGACACTTTAGCTTAGCCTGCTAACACGGTCTGGGGGATGTGTGTAGGATGTGGACCGAGGTGCCGCTCACCTTCTCATAGTAGTCCACGTTCTTCTCGGCGGTGGAGAGGAAGGCGGATGTGAGGTCGGCCCTCATGCTCCTCTTCCAGCGAGACCAGTCCCCCTTCAGGGCGTTGTTGGCCCACTCCCCCCGGTCCTCCAGCCTATCGAGCTCCTCCTTCAGCTGGGAACACAACACCACGCACCAATCAGTGACACGCAACCTGAGCCGGCAACCGATCGCCCTTTCACGCTCTTAACCGCCGAGGGGTTTCAATGGGCGCAGAAATGTCACACTGTTCCTAAAGCGCAGCCTTCATAGAAGATATGACCATGCCATTCAAAGACCAGATGGAAAATAGTGCTATTTGTGCACGTAGACATCCGCTCCTAGAAATGCACACTCATACACGGACACACACCCCAAGCAATATCTGTGGTAGTTAAGGGGACAGTGCTGAACCACCATGCAAATTGAGGTGATTTCCTTTCTGGCGCTCTCATAGCTGTCTATAGTAAATTCCTGCAACGCTAATGACCTGGAGCCCCTCACTTGGCAAAATAAAATGGCAGACTCTTCAGCTGTCGGCATGTCTCCCTTTGGAGCGAAGAGTGACTTTGCATTAGCTAGCTCCTACACACTCACTCGCGGGGTCTTCCTATGCCTTGCTGTTACTGCAGTGGTATTGATCCAAGCCCCTCATCAAGACGATAGCTATCTAAGCAGGCAGAGATATGTATTAGAGCCTGTGTGTGTGTGTGTGTGTGTGTGTGTGTGTGTGCGAGCGGGAGTGTGTGTGTGTCATTTAAACTGATCCCACTGGGGTGTTTGACTCCAACAGGCCTCAACAACAAGCCTATCTCTTCACCAAGCTAAAGGAAGGAATGAAGGAATGATGAATTAAACCCGAGATACCATGGAGGACAGAGAGAGAGAGAGAGACAGAGAAAGAAAGAGAGAAAGAGAGGGAGACAGTGAGAAAGAAAGAGACCAGAGAAAGAGAGCAACAACAAAAAAAGAGAGTGAGAAAGAGAGAGAAAGAAAGAAAGAGAGAAAGTACGGCTCCACTGCTTTCCTTAGGGAGGTGGTGGTGTCAGATTAGAGTTGCTCAGATATGCAAGGCTGGGTAGGAGATTGGGAGTATTGACAGGCAGGCTGATGAGGGTCGGCTGTTGTTGGCACCACCAGTCTCATCCTAAATTGGTGGCAATCGATGCTGGACTCAGGAAGTTGGTGTGTGCGCGCGTGTGTGCGTGTGTTCACACAGTTTGTGTGCACGATAATGTGTGTTTGTGTGATTGGGCCGTTTGTGTGTATATACTTGTTTGATTGGATGTTTATGTGAAAGCACACATGGGTTGTTTGTGGCTGTAGTTTGTGTGCATGTTAATGTCTATAAGTGTGTGTGTTTGTGTGAGTGTGTGGGGGCTGATTATCAGACTCTGTAGAGTGGAACTGGGCTGGCTGGGCTTGGGGCTTTGCTGTGTGACTGCTGGCTGTCACTGACTACTACAACAAGGGGACACATCATTTGAAACACACACACACACACACACACACACACACACACACACACATTGTTCCAACAACAAAGAAAGTTTTCCATAATAAGTTAACATGTTAGACTTCAGGGAAAGTTCTACGAATGACACTCACTAATGAATAATGTAAGACCGCCTAGCTTTACTGTGTGGATGAGTCTCCTGACCGCAGCATCACTGCCATCTTCTGGATAAACTGAAAATTACAACACTCCTACAAATTACAACCTGAAGAGTTCTTATAAAATGCAAACCTCTAAAATTCCCTATAGTAACACTCAAAATTAGCCTGACACAAATTGGTCCTTGGTTACCGAAAATGCAAACCACTATAGCAGCAATGTTATAGTTAGACGACATACACAGCTTCAAATGCCAAAATGTGGCCATGCCAAAGGCGGAACCGACGTGACGGGTTAGTAGTGAGAACAATAACAAAAGCCAGCACTCTCCAAGCTTCACACAGCATGACAGAGGTCAAGGTTGAGTCCGAGGGCCAGCCTGGGTACCTGATCGATCTCCCCTCCCAGCCTCTCCTGTCTCTGCAGGTGGACCTGCTCTGGGTTCCTGCCCAGCAGACTGCCCCACACTGTCCCCTGGTCGCCACTCTCCTCCAGTCACATGACAACACAGGAAGCACAGGAGTCAGTAACCAGGATGTACTGGGCAGTACACGGGTCAGCTGGCAACAGGAGGGAATGCTCGAGTCAGCAAGTACTGGGGGCGGATCTTTATTCGGCCGCCAAACTGCAAAGTCATCTTTTCCACATTCCAACGACCACTTGTATTAACCAGGTGATTTTATGGCGAATTTCCATGATGCGAGTGACATTGTTGACCTGTGATTTAGCAACGGTTTAGGTTGATTTGTTTTTGGGGTTATGTTAACAACAGGTCATTTAGACACTGTAACACCAACAGTTGTCACGGACCTGTCACACCAAGGTAAGGACTGCATGGGTGTCAACTGACATGTTTCAGTTGGAATACCGAGACTGCCTTGTCACATTGGCCCAATTAGCACAATGCTAAAAGTTAGCAGTTGTCACAGTATTATTGCTTGTGACAGTGATAGTATGTGGAATTCAGTATTTCTGTCATTTATTTACTCTGGTACCTTAGTCACACTTCCAAATATGGACCACAATAACTGAAATACAGTGTGGTGTTTTATGGACATAAACCTAGATTTAGGGGCATATACAAGACATCGCTGGCACACTAGCTCATGTATAAAATAAAATAAATTGAGAATAAAAGAAAAACTGCCATTTCAGGTTTCCATTGCCTCATTTACTGTCCTCATTAACTAAGACGATGCACTGTGCGACACGTGCTCATACAAAGCAGAACGAGACAGTGCCCAGGTGTCACCACTCCTCAGTCTTAATGAAGGGGACAGACCGAGCAGGGACACAATGGCCCAGCTTTGACATTTCCTCGTCCATTAGCAGAGCAGTGCAGGGCTGCCATAGAGACCCTGGTTTGAAATCGCCGGCCTCGTCTGCTCTGAGAAACACACGGCGACTGAGCCATTCAAGCTTCCGAGGCCATTAGGAGGCCATTGTTCCGGGTGGGAGAGCGCAGGTGAATATGCCTCAATTCTCGTTCTCATTAGAATTATCAGGGAGACGCATGATTGGTTAGAGAGGGAAGCTTAAAAAAAACTAAAACACTCCAAAGTGAAAATATCCAAAGCTCTTCCCCTGCGAAAAAAAAGAAACAACCCAACTTCCTTTAACGCCTTTCTTTTTTGGAATAAGTCCGTACGCCTGGTTCACTCCCCTCTTCTGACGATCGAACCGCGGTGATATTGCCAGTGGGCGGCGACGACATTTCAAGTTGTCGATAGATAGGATTCCATTAGTGTGTTATTAGCCGGGGCCCTGCAATGAAATAATGTTTACACCCCAACTTCCTGCGCTGTGTGAAGAAGCTCAAGGGGGACTTCCTGCGAGAGCGCCCGATATTTCGATAAATCCTCCAAGTCGAGCCGCTTCCAATATGGCCCGTTGTCCTCCTCAGTCTTAAGGCTGCTCTCTTGGAAATGAAAGCAGACACTCGTTGGCCATATGCTTCTTTATTACTCCTAATCTCTGGGAAATTGCCTGGAAGCAGAGGAATCTGAAGGCTTACAGGGAAGGATGGACGGATGACAGGGGGGTGGAGAGGAGGGGGGGGGGGGGGGGAGTGGAGAGGAGAGGGGGGGTGGGGGGGGGGGGCAGGGGCGGGGGCGGGAAGAAAAGTGTCAATATTGTACTTACTGCTTCTCTGTCCACTTTCTTGGTGGCCAGGGCCTCGCTTTTGGCTTCGAACTCGGCCTGGATGTGGTCTCTTCTCCTCAGAACGGCCTGAAGGGCAACATCAACACGCACAGCACACACAGTTGAGGACGGTCTCTACGCCTCGGCCTGTTTCCGAAGTCTGTAGTCTGGCCTCATCGCCAGGCTGCGTCCAGGTCGACCTCTCCATATTCTCTACTTTTTCTCGTTTTTACGGGCTATCTGGGGTTAGCTTGGTTGCACATACTACTCAGCAACTGGTTCAGGTCGGTTTACCTTGAGACCTTCGGAGCACAGCACATACTCGTGCAGGGTGGGCACTAGGACCTCGGAGAGGTGGTGGACCTGCTGGTCCGTCTCCTGACAGCAGCGCTCCAGACAGCCGGCCACACCCTTCAGGGGTTCGGCTAGCTGCTCCTCCTCCGAGCCGGACCACAGGGTGTAGGTGGGGGCGCATTCCTTCAGCTCCTCCAGGTACTCTGGGAGATAGGCAGGATATTTTGTTACCCACAATGCCACCTTTCTTGAGGCCCATGTGTGTCTCTTTCTCCCTGTCTATGGATGTCTCTCTCCCTCTTTCTGTCTCTCTTTCTGTCTCTCTCTGTGTATCTCTCTGTGTATCTCTCTGTGTATCTCTCTGTGTATCTCTCTGTGTATCTCTCTGTGTATCTCTCTGTGTATCTCTCTGTGTATCTCTCTGTACGTCTTTCTGCATGTCTCTCTTTGTATCTCTCTCGCTTGCTCTCTCCTTATCACACACCTATCAGGAGATAGCTTTTCATTTCTTGCTGATGGTGACCCGCACTGTACGACAGTCTGTGCGGGCGTGTTGTTTGTGTACGCGTGCGTGCGCTGTACCCTTCTGTTCTTTGACGATCCTCTGAGTGACCTTGTCCAGGGAGGAGATCTTCTGGCTGAAGGCCTCCACGTACTCCTGCATGGCCGTGAACTCCTCCGGTCGGTTCTTCACGCCCCTGACGGAGTTGGACAGCGCCCTTACCGTGTCCCCCATCCTGCTGAGGAACCCGGGACCCTGCTTCTTATGGGACGTCAGCTCCTGTGTGCATGTGAGGGGGGGGGTCACAAATGGAGCAGTCCTTTGTTCACTCTCAGGTGGACTTGTAAGAGACAGACTTGACATGCTAAACATGTGACTTGGGGCTTTGGAGCAACTGGGATTTCGTCCAGCGACAATATACGTTTCCCTTGGAAGTATATGAAAGCATTGTTGTTTGCGCACAGATGGTTATGTGTACATTCCATCCAGTTGGATTGCAACAGGTTATACCATTCCTTGACATATCCTGTCTTGAAGCTGTTTTGACACCAACAAGGGCCAGAAACAACACACGCTAGACTAAATACGACTGGTTACATTTCCTACTCGTTGGTACCAAGGCATAACGGTAATACAACAATTGCTGTATCAGTTGAACTTGCTGCTGTTACCCTAATCCTCTTTAGACGCTCTGTACTGTAGCAAGAAGTCATGGTCCTGTTTCTGGGCTTTGAGACACAAGGAGAGCATTCATGCTCAAGTCCAGGCATTATTATACTATTACGCTAACTGGATACTAGCGGTAATCAGATTTGGGTGCCAGTTAGAGGGGCGACTATAGTGTATGTGTGAGTGTGTGTGTGTGTGTGTGTGTGTGTGTGTGTGTGTGTGTGTGTGTGTGTGTGTGTGTGTGTGTGTGTGTGTGTGTGTGAAAACAGGTGACAGAACTTGAGAGGTTGTGAGAGTCCCATGTGAAATCGTTTTGCTTCTCGAAAAATATACAGGATCCTCACAGGAAAACCCTTTTCACATCCATACGTTACCGCATACATGAAACCGAATCGCATTTGTTTGTTAAATGCTTGCCGGTGCGTGCAAGCCTTTTACAGTGCACTTACCCAGGCCTGTGCCGTGAGGAAGACTTTGAAGTCGTCGCTGCAGGACAGGATAGGGTGGTCGGACACGCGGTTCAGGAACTTGTGGAGAGCCTTCCTCCGTGTGTCGATGAAGTCATTGTTGAACCTTTCCACCATCCCCTTCATCACAAACTTCTCCGGAAGCGGCTGAGGATAGGATACAAGGAGATATCCGTGTGTAGCAGAGGTGGTTGGGCAACCACACCTGGGTGCTGATTACACCCGCCTGAGACCTGTCGACAAGCACGGGCTACCTCAGGCTTCAGCTTATCCAGCTAGACCAGATCTTCTACATCCGCACACGACACCAGTTTGCAGGTGTGAAAGAAGCATTACAAAACATACACTTGAGAAAAGTTCCAAAGAATCAAACTTAAAAAAAATATGTATATATATATATATATATATATTCGTGTCAGGCGTGACTGTCTACCCACATGAACAATGAGTGTGGGATGGGTTTCTTCGAGCTTGCTTTTGAGCCACAGGAAGTCTTGGTATCGCCTGCGAACTTCATACTCGCTGGAGTCAAACTCGCTGCGGGTAGTCTGCGGGAAAAGGAAGATGTGGACGCACATTAAGACGCACAGCAGTCGCCACGAGAGGTCGACTTTTCTCTTTGCCGATTCAAAATACTACCATGACAGACACGCCTGCATTGGAATTGTGAATAGACACCCACTCGACGTCAAAACATTCCTCACCTTTGTCAGAACTCTGTAGGTGATGAACGTCTCTACGGCGGTCACATGACTCTCTGGGTTATCCACGGTGATAAAGAGGTCTTTTGTGTCAAGCCCCTCCTCTTCCTCCTCCTCCTCAAACTTGTACTGGTTGACCATGGAGCCTGGTGAAGTCTGCGTGGATGGGTTGATGGCCCTTCCCTCTGTCACAATGACATCCTACACAAGAGACAATGAAGTAGGCGTGAACTGGCCTCATCTGAATGCTTCATTCATTTACTGCAGCACAGACACCTGCTTCACAAATGTAGTCAAATAAGGCCTCGTGCGGTAAAGCATTATTATATCGGGGTTTTTTTCATGTCAGACCATAGTGTGATCATGTGACAACGACATAACATGCAGCATATCTTTCTATGTTTTCTGAATTCCGGTATTAAAGCAATGTCTGAAGGATAACGTTAAACTCCCCACTACTGTGGAAATCAAAACGAGCACAACGTAATGCCAACTACACCAACAAATTGTCTTAGCGAGCTGTCTCTAGACGTCACATTCAAAGCATGCAGCCTGCCAAACAGACAAATACGTATGCAAACGACTTTAAACAGAACTGATGCGTCCTAGTATGTCCAGGGCAACATTTATTACTGTTCTTTCATGAAGGCTTCCTGTTATAACAAACTGTTAAGCTAGTGTAGCTGCCTAGTCAGCAGAATGCCGAGCGCCGCTCCCCTTACCGACTAAACAATAGTGAACAGGCACAGATCAACTATGTAACAAGTCTATTCAGCTGGTGTCGTTACAAGTGGGAAACAAATAAAATATAATCTCGTGATTTTTTGGCACACGTAGGTCACTTGTAAACTGTAAAGTTCCTGACTTTAAGACTTGATGAACCTATCGAGGGGTTTATTGAAGATTGACAGGTATGCTATTCTTAAAAAGCTCGAGCAAAACCACGCGATGCAAGTCATAGGCTATGAATGACAGAAGGCACCTGATCTACTGAACTTTGATTTCTTGTCGTGTCTGTGTGAGCCAGTGGGACAATAAGACGAAAACTGTTGGACTAATAACTTAATAATTCAGATAAAACCCATTTTTTAAGATGCACAGCTCTCCCCATTGTATTTACTGCTTGTTGGATGTCAGTTTTAGATACAGAATAGGAAAGGGAAGCAGTCCTACTTTTTTAAAGGATGTTGGACATCGATGCACTATTTGCGCACGGAGTCAAAACTTTCCACGTAGCAAGAATCTCATCCAAACACTAGTCAACAAGAGCATTGGCTAACTTTCAAAGTTTTTAATCGACATTTTTTTTTTTACCTTGCTGAACACTTCTAAGTCATCGTCTTCGTCAAGATCCAACATCTGTCCAGAGATGTCGGCTGGTATTGTTTGACTCCGGGAGACAATAGCCGGTTCGCCTATAGCCGCACTCATTGCTGTCCAGATTTATAATAGCCTGTACTGTCAACGTAGCTAGCCTATGAACCTCATGAGCGGAGGGTTGAAAAACAAAAAAAAAAACAAAAAAAAAACTTCAGAGGTGGACTTTAACTGCGCATCGAGTCTACGCAGAAACGGAAGCACTGTGGACAAGGAAGTTGGAAAAATTGGTCGGGTTTGGTTCCCAAAAGATTATGTATGGTCACTACGCTCGTATGGGATGGTTATAGTTTTTTTTTTGCGTCACGTCTGTATGAATAAAATAATATTGCAATATTATCATTTTGAGCATCAGAATAGTTTGATCTTGTGACGCATAATATCGCTAACAATTGCATTGAAGACTGATTGGTATTTTTGGACGACGCGTAACTTGGCCTTTCTTGATACCCTGTGCGTTTGTGAAGTCAGACTTTATAAACAAATATACTTTTGTCCTTGGCCTACCACAGCACAAACTGGGCATGTGTATAGCCAAAAGATGTCACTGTTGCACAATATAACATGCCATGCACACAACACATACAGTTAATTGTGCATTCATGTCTCATGATTGGTTGCTAGACAAGCAATACACGTTTTATATTAATATTTCGACTGTATTTATCGAATTCGTTTCAAAATAATCTTTCAAATATTAAGATTATATGGACTGAGGAAATGTGTTACATTGTAGATAACCCTAAAATGCTATAACAACACAAGTAAAATATTTCAGTTAGAATTTGCTAATATCATTAGTATCTGGAATGTTTCCATGATTACCTCAATGCCCTCATTCACAATGGCAGCTAAATAATCAATACTGATGACCTATCAAGCCAATATCTTGAATGCTAAGTCAAGATAAGATAATCAATGAGGTAATTCCGTAACTCAAATGTCTGTTTTTCTTTAAAAAGCCTGTCAGAAAAAATATGAAGTCTTATTTTGCAGTACTAGCATTGGTTTGGATATCCTGAAGTATCCAATAGTGGATTTCCTTGACTGCTTTCACATACAACACTGAGATTTCAACCATAACCCATTTATTGGCACACTGATGGAAAATGTGAAAAAAAAGCATCTTCAAGCCTCGTCCGGATATTTCTTAAAGCACAGGATAATAATATGTTCAGTGTCGGTCCAGACACCAATATCTGCATACAGGAAGTCCTTGAAATGCTGATATTACCATATCCTTTTCCTTCGACCAACTGGGGGAAGGCCACATTCGTCAGCCATTCAGATTAGAGAGCTTTATAATGATTCTACAAAGGTCAGGGTTTGTCTGTGTGGAAGTGTAGAACGCTAAAGCACAGAATGCCAAGAAAGGTCACTTGCTACCACAATCATATTATCTCTCTGCCATTTCATATGAATTTGTCTCTCTGATTGATTTAAAGCTTATGTTGAGACTGTGTGTGTTTCATTTCCATGACAAAGAACATCTGTCTTCTGTAGATGATGTCATGCAAGCCAATAAATCGGAAAATATATATATTTAAATGTGTTTTTTATTATACTGAAAAAATAGGTTACGCTTAACTGAAATACTGTAGAAGAATGCCTGTGTGCATTTCTTACCTTTTGTGGTAAAGGTTGTTTCGTACAAACACACCAAGAAAGTGTCGCAACACCAGTATGGCCTTAAGTAGCCTCGGAGTTACCACAAAACTTGAAGACGATCAGTCAAATAGCGAACGCTAAATCTAGTCTGAGACAGTGGCCAGTACTGTCGTGATTGTCTGTCGCCCTGTCTCTGTGCAAGCGATGCTAAGATGCTAATTGAGGGCACACTGCCCACTCATTAAGTAAATCCTCTAACTCTCCAGGCATAGCACCACACTCTCCTTGGCCCCAAGTCAAACCTGTCCAGTACAACCACAGCTCTCCAGGCCAAGCTGTTCTCCAAAGCAAAAACAGCTCCATCAGTAGCAGTTAATAATTAGATTAGCATTACAACCCCACCACCACCACCCCAAACAATGGCTTACATAGATCAGCTCTTTCAAATTGCATTTGCGCACTGTCAGCCCCATTAGTGTGACCAACCAGAGTGTCTAAAAGAAAAAGAAGGGGGAAAAAATGGATTGCTGCTGTTTTTCTTCTGCGGTGTGTCTAAAATGGATAACACAGAAAGCATTACAGACAATTACGGCCAAACTATTATGCCGCTTCTCTCTTTTTCCCCCAATGCCATTTCTCTCTCTCTCTCTCTCTCTCTCTCTCTCTCTCTCTCTCTCTCTCTCTCTCTCGCTCTCGCTCTCTCTTCCTCTCTCTTACTCTTTCTGTCTCTCTCAGCGTTGTTGGATCTCCCTGCTTTCGGAAATTACCTACTAACTGCACGACTGCTACCTCTAAACCTGCTGCACTCGTACAGGGAGAAACAGAAAGGGAGATGAAATTGGGGACTTGGCCACCTGGACGAAAGCAGGAAGTGAACAATTAAGAATCAATTTACCGTCAAAAAGCTTTGCTTCCTAATTAAGACCACATGCAAGCTAGTGTTCTAGGGCACTCTGTAGTGGCACACACACATACACACACAACATTTTTTGTTTTGTTACCATCCCATTGTTTCATTCTACTTTTGCTATTATGATAATGGAGTTAGTCCAAACTGTAGTTTTCCACAGGGGATCATTATAGTGAAGTGATTGAGATTCTGTAATGAGAAAGTCTTTTAATTCCTGCCAGGTGTGTTGTGTAATAAGTGTGTGGTGATTATCGTGTGTCATTATCAACATACTTGTGTCACATGTGTCATAATGATAATGTGTCATGTTAATGGTACACGGTCACATCACATTGCTCTCATATAAAACCATGTGGATTATGGTTTTATGTCTCTGGCCACTGCTTGTACTTATTGTAATATGTTTCATGCATTTCTTTCTTTTTTTTCTTTTCAATGTATGTACATTTGTACGATGTATTACCCTGCTGCTCTGGTTAGATAGATAAAGTTTGATTTCATCCATTCAATGAGTCGTGAAGGTATTATAGTAGATAGCAATGGCAGGCTTTTACTAGTGAGTGGAAATAGAGCTAGTAAACACTAGGCTAACTCGGATGGTTTGAAAACTGTGAATAAATTGTGAGTGAGGCGTGGGTTTGGGAGTTAGACAGATGGGTGGGTTGTGAGAAGCAGCAATGCAGCGAAATGGAAGACTGGGAACAAACGAATGGGACAAAGTCGTGGTCAGAGCAGTCACAGTGTAAAAACACAAATACACACACACACACACTCACACACACGCCTGATCCTTTGGAGCCCTAGCAGTGTCACAAGCTTAGCAGTGTCACAAGCTCCACGGAGGTGTGCACCTTTAGAAATGAAATCATATAAACTACCTGCTCCGAACACAGTCTGACGACATCCCCTCAATTAAAAGAAAAAATGATTATCTTGAACTTTCAGTACGTAGACCTCTAACCTGTGAAATCTAATTAAGTCCCTGCAACAAACAAACAAAAAAAGGCATTACTAATCAATCATCCAGAAATAAGATAAATTAAAATAGAAAGCGCAATGATTGAGGGCTGAGCAGAGGAGATAAGGGATGGGAAAACATGCACTGGAGTGCACTCTGTGGAATTCCGAATTACCATCCACTTGGGGGTGCATCAGGTACGGTTGAATTGGTCATAGTATTAATTCTTCAGGTTGGAAAGTCACTGAGTGCAGCCGGTACAAAAAGACCAAGACACACACAACCGCTGAATGCTTATTGCTCGCACTGATTGTCACAAAACCAGTGGAATTGTATCCCGTAGAGACCACATACCTCCGACTGCCTTGAGCGTGTCCAGTGATTATCCTTACAGTCTTTCCTATGATGGTCGTTTTATGATACAACAGATGCACGAGGTCACCGTGAGTTTAGGATGCAGCAGAAGGCAGAGAGTACATGTAATCAGACACGGAGAGACAGAGAGAGAGAGAGAGAGAGAGAGAGAGAGAGGGGGAGGGAGGGAGACAGAGAGATTGAAAGAGACATGTTGACTTATGAGAGCTGGCATATGGTTGCTGAAACACATCTATTTGTGATGTTTCCTTGAGAGAAAGAGATTCTTCTATTTTAAATGGTGTTAACCCGGGTTACTGTAGACGCTGCTTAGCCCACAACAACAACAAAAAAACTGCAAAAAGAGTGATTCAATGCATGCACTATATAGAGGTAAGCGCTCCTATTGTGTGAATAAAATAAAGGGGTCCTCTATACTGCACATTCAGACAGACGGAGAGAGCTGACCTCCAAAAACCACATTGAGACAGTTACACTAACCTCTCCCGACTTATCGGAGCACATACTGTCTTTAATACAGGAGGAATAAAAAAAGGGTGACCGTGTAAAACATTAAGATGGCTTTCTTTGCTCTCCTTTATGTCATAACTTTCGAGTTGAAAGTATTTTCCAATTATGTGTCTCCGTTCATTGAAGCGAAACATAGAGAGCTTTTAGGCACAATAGGACAATAGGATTAACGGGGTGGGGGGGGGGGGGGTTAAGATCTGTGTTTTAGTGACTGTATGGGTGGTTTTGCAGCTGTATGCTCTTTGGTGTTCATTTTATTGTGCCGTCGCATTTTCCTTCTCCCTGCTTTGCTCACTCCTTCTCGACATAGAACGCTAACCTTTTAAGCTCTCTTTCGTCCGACTGTAAACACGTCTTGCTCCTCCTTTCTTTTCTTCCACACGTCATTAATGTCGTTCTTTCTCTCCATCTGCCCGCCAAGTACTGTCTCGTCTGTGATCTCTCCTTTCCCCCTTTCAATCTGCACCTCTCTCCTCTCTTATCTTCTCCTTGTACCACTATTTCCCTCTGTCCCAGTCCACCATTACCACTGCTGCTTATCCCTCCATCTCTCCATGCCGACAGTGCTGTGCTCTCTCCTCACTCCTTGCCATCCCTTTATCTCCCGCCTCTCTCACTTCTCCTCTCTCTTTCGGTCAGCCCTCCATCCCTTCCCAATTCTACCTCCGCCTCCATATATGCCTCTGTGCCTCCATCTACCTCTCTGGACTCTGTCTCTCTCCCACCATCTCGACACACCTCTCTCTCTCTCTCTCTCTCTCTCTCTCTCTCTCTCTCATACATCTTTACCACACTCCTTTTCTTCCCCCTCCATTCTCTCTCTTTTTCTCCCCCTTCCTGCCTCTCCCTTTTCCTCCCTCCCCTCCTTTCCTTCTCTCTGTTTCCAGACACATTATGTAGATTAAACATCGCCAGCCGCACAGCCGAGAGTCTATGACTGCAGCACTTTGTTTTCCTAAATAATTAACAAGGCCGGTGTTGATTTACTGTCTAATGTAATACTTCCACATCCTTCTGGGGGCGAGACGGACATCTGGCGGCTGCCTGGGCCTCCATGGACCTGGGCCAAGCCTCCAGCGTCAACCCCCAGCATAAAATTTAAGGCAGCACATTAGGAAGAGGGTGCAATTGTGTGTGTTTGTGTGAGTGACTGAGTGAGTGAGTGTGTGTGTGCACTGTGCACACAGCCTTTTCAGTAAACAGAGCGAATTGGGTGGCATTAGACTCATCGGCCATAGGCAGCAGAAGCACAATGATAACACTGAGTGTCTATCTGTAATGAGTTCTTTTGGAATGAGGGTGGGAGGGAAGGGAGGGGAGTTAGAAGAGAGTGGCAGGGGATAGAGAGGGTAAAGGGCTTGTGTAATTTGGGAGGGATTTTTGGAACAAGCATAGCTGCCTCTGAGGTATTGATTTAAACCGTGGATCTGTAATGAGCGTGGCCTGGGACTGCCTTGTCGTTAGCTCGACGCGCCGTCTCAGTTATGCTAATGTGGCCTTGAAGCTTTCTAGCTCCACACACACACACATACACACACACACACACACCCCACTATACTATACTACAGGTATAATTCCTCTATTACCATCTGCATCATTCCATATCCAAGTACCTTGCAAATAGAATAAACCTTTAGCATCATGCAATGTGTTCCTGCTAGGTAGTTGAGGTTAGACCTGTACTGTAGTAGAGTTTGGGAATGTTAGTAAACCTGAGCTCGTGAAGTGCTGGTTGTTGTGGTCGGCATCTCATTCCTGGGATGCAGCTAGGGTAGGCTAGGCTAGGCCAGCTCAGGCTAAGCTAGGCTAGGCCAGTTCAGGCTAGGCTAGGCCAGTTCAGGCTAGACTAGGCCAGTTCAGGCTAGGGTAGGCCAGCTCAGGCTAAGCTAGGCTAGGCCAGTTCAGGCTAGGCTAGGCCAGTTCAGGCTAGGCTAGGCCAGTTCAGGCTAGGGTAGGCCAGTTCAGGCTAAGCTAGGCTAGGCCAGTTCAGGCTAGGCTGCCACCGTTCATTTTGTGTCTCTCCTGTTGACGGTGATAACGAGTCCCCATCACCTCCCATCCGTCACTGCAGTGGTCACATACAATACAAATACAAAACAAATATCATATAGATGTGCTGCTCCCCTCAGCTTTCGTCAAAACACGCCCCTGTCGTCTGCTGAAGGAAAAGATGACAAGGTCTGACAAGGGACAAGGAAGGAAGTAGGCATTTGCAGTGACTCTTGAATCTTTCAGGAAAATTGATTCCAGGTATGTAGGTATTGATTTAAACCTGTGTTAACTGGTATTGGCTCAAGTTCATTTATAGCTCTGTTCGGTGTGATATACGGATCATTTTGCCAACTGTATATTGACACAAACGTATTTTTTTTCAATAAACGAGTAAAAGTCTCATTCAAAATACGTAACTCCACCGACCCTAATGTACTAGAAGGAAACCTCAAAAGAGGTGTGTGCATCTATTTCTCTCATGCGCCTTTTCTGTTGTATCCGTGTGTTGTATGGTCTGGTCTTACTGGCCCTCCTGGCTTCATCTGTCAGAATATGCTGTTTTGAAGAGCCCAATTGATTCCCTGACATCAAAGACGAGTGTAGCTCTGTCACAAAGCCATTACCTGGTCTACCTGGTTGGCCTCAATGCAAATAAGGACCAGTAGTGCCACCAGCATCACAGCACCTCTCTGAATTCCCCTCGATCAAAAGGCAATGAGAGTGGATCCAGCATCATTACTGGTGTTTGTGAGTGTGTGTGTGCCTTTGTGTTTGTTGTATTCTCGTTTGAGTCTTTGTGGGCCTGCATTGGTGATAGGGCGTGTGTGTGTGTGTGCGGGCGTGTGTGTGTGCGGGCGTGTGTGTGTGTGCGGGCGTGCGTGTGTGTGTGTGTGAGGGGAGCAACAAAGAGGTCAGAGCACTTTTATGACAGCCTCCACTTCCTCTCAGGCGTAGGTGTGCGGCGGCAGATCAATGAGACGCGGCCCTTTGAGAAGACGCTCCCAGCCCCGTTAGGGATCATTAGAAAACCGCTGCCCCCCGCCCCCCCCCCCCCCCCCCCCCCTACTGCCCCCCACCATCCGCCCCCTCCCCGCCCTCCCTCCCTTGTACCCCTCCCGCCTCATCCCCCCCTCTGATGAATATGGAAGGCTCCCCTCTGCCCTTTTCCCCCCCCACCACCCTCCTCCCCTATCACCCCCCCCCCCCTCCCACCCCACCCCCCACCACCATCACCCCTCTGTCACAACGCTAACACTCACTAATTAGGCCTGTTTTGCCTATTAGAGGGCCCCGCTCGCTTCGAAACACCACTCCTGTTTATCGCAATTAGTTCACCCATTAACTAGCACTTCATAACATTGGGCCTGTCTTGGATGGAAAGGATTGGAGCACACCGTGCATTATTTATGAAGGGGTGGTGGATGGGAGGGAAGGAGGGAAGGAGGGATGGGGGTGAGTGAAGGGTTTGGCAGCCCATCTGAGAATTCCATCTCTCGCTTCCTCACCTCATCCGAAAAAACGAGCACTCACCACATGCAGCACATCTGCCCGGGCCTTCCTGGAGAAGCTGGCTCTGTGTGCTAAATGCTCTTCAGGTTCGCTTCCAAGCACTCTGTTTGTCAAACGCAAACATCCTGTCCCATTCGCTCTTTACTTGGTCGTCTCTGTCTCCCTGTTTCCCTCCCTTTTTGTAATGATCGCAAATGAGCGAATATTAACTGCTCTTTTCTGTCAATGCGCTTATGCTTTGAGCTGCCTGTCTCCAATTTGGTTTCACATTTCATCCAGTTTCATAGTGTGAACTCGGTCTTCCAATTACTCGAGTAGGTACACACCAATCCGAGCTGTCCAGATAGAGGGAGACACAGCTCCACCTCAGCTGAATGCTAACCAGGCTGGACTGCACACTCTCGATGTTTATTTCACTTTCCTATTCCAGACTAGTTTTATCAGAGAAGGAGCAGCCAAGGCTGGTGTTCCACTCCAGTGTGTCCAGCCCTATGAGGTGGGAGGGCAATGGAGCATTTAGACAGAGTCATGATCGTGGCCCCAGGAGAGAGGGAGAGAAAGAGAGAGAGAGACCTTAGTTTTAGAATTTTTGTCTTTTTTTATTTCATTTTGAAAAGTCAGAAATGTAATTCAGACATTCAGGATTGATTTGATGGAA
>NW_027120574.1:0-16965 GCF_038355195.1 Osmerus mordax
AATGTTCCGTGGCTCGTTCCGTACCCGACACCCGCGATCATGTTTGAACCATCTGCTGGGTACACAGCTGGTTATCCCGCGCAGAAAAAGCGCCCGCCTCCGCGCGGTGAGGAAGGTCGGCTAGTCTTCATCCCTCCACCCACTCAGGGTTCCTTTGGATGATTGTTGTTGCTGTGGTTTGCTGTGAGTGCTTTGATTGGTTGTGGATTGGTGGTGACAGATCTGATTATGGGGATTGAGGATTGTGCTTTTGGTTTGTGTGTATGTGTGTGTCTGTATGTGTGTGTGATGTGTGTGTGTGTGTGTGTTGTTCAGATGTTACATCACCCTGACCCAGTCTCTCCACCTGACCATGAGTGGGGCTCCGGCCGCCCAGCCGGTACTGGGAAGACTGAGACCACCAAGGACCTAGGCCGAGCGCTCGGCATTATGGTCTACGTGTTCAACTGCTCCGAGCAGATGGACTACAAGGTACTGTGTGCTGTATGTGTGTGTGTGTGGGGGGGGATTTAATCAGGCATCATCTTTTTACCTCTCTCCTTCCTCTCTTCACTCTCTCCTTCCTCTCGCCTTCCTTTTCTCCATCCTCTCTCCTTCTCCCTCTCCTTGAAGGAAGGGCAGATTAGTTCAACCCTGATGGTAACACTTATTTCTTTGCTAAGCCATGTCATAAACCCCCTTCTGTATTCATGTTGCATTCTCTGTCTTCCCCACTCACACACACACGCACTCACACACACACACACACACACACACACACACACCTCCCTGCGTAAGGAGCGGTCAAGGAAGATGTAAACATAATCTTCTCATGCAGCTTGTTCCTGCCTCCCTAGACAGGGCCATTATTATAGTGTAGAGGTGTTCTCTCCACTACACACTCGCTCCCTGACACACACACACACCTCGCTCCCTGACACACACACCTCGCTCCCTGACACACACCTCGCTCCCTGACACACACACGCACCGCTCCCTGGCACAAACACACTGCTCCGATGCGCACACACACACACTTTGCTCCTTGACACATACACACGGCTTTGCCACGTACACACTGCTCTCTGACACACACACACACTGCTCCCTGCTGCACACACTGCAGAGAGGTGTCAGGGAGCAGTGAAAACATACCCCAGGAACAGGAGACAACACACACACACACGCACAGATCAATACTCTAGTCATATTTGGTTTGCGTCAGAGGAGGTTAACTTGAGCCTGGTAATTGGGAAAAGTAGGATCCCTTCTTTGTCCTGTCCCTGTGTGTCTCAGGGAGGCTTACACACATGCACACACACACACACACAGTTTGGATCATACTGAACGTGGGTGTTGGCATTTCTACCTGTGCCACATTGGCACTAACAGGCTTTGACAAATGATGTTATTAAATGAATGTTTGTCTGCCTCCCTGCCTGTGTGCCTGTGTGTGTGTGTGTGTGTGTGTCCTCAGTCGTGTGGGAACATCTATAAGGGCCTGGCTCAGACAGGGGCGTGGGCTGCTTCGACGAGTTCAACAGGATCTCAGTGGAGGTGCTCTCCGTTGTCGCTGTTCAGGTGAGGATGCCCCACACACACACACATACCACGCACTCACACGCCACACGCACGTACACGCACACACACATGCACTCAGACTCACATACTCACAACCACCTCTGTTATCGAGTTGAGGGCTTTCCCAAAACAGCTGTTGATTTATTCAGCCCTTTATTTACTTAGATGAGTTGGTTGATGACTCTTTATTGAGCGTCTGATGACAAACAGCTGAAGCATCTGTTTCCAGTGTCACAATATCTATAGATGATTTATCGAAATGACATGCTTCTACTGTAGCTAGTTAGCCGTGCTAACAGCCTGGCAGTTCTGATCTCGGCCTCTGCTTCGCTGTCTCCTTTCTTTCTTTCCTCTCTCAATCTCTCGCTCCTCTTTTGCGCTTTCTTTGCGCTTTCTCTCTCTCTCTCTCTCTCCTCTCTCTCTCTCTCTCTCTCTCGTCTCTCTCTCTCTCTCTCTCTCTCTCTCTCTCTCTCTCTCCCTTCAGTCTCTCTTCTCCTTTCTTTCCCCCTCTCTCTCCCCTCCTCCTCTCTCTGCCCCCCCCCCCCCCCCCCTGTGGTCTCTGTAGTGGTCCTCTCAGAGGGGGTTCAGACATGGTGTCTTGGTGATATGGTGGTCTGCGGTACAGTCGATCAGGACCGTTCATATCATGATGGCGGTGGTGATGATGATGGATTCTCGCTCAAGGCTCTGCTTCGTCAGAGAAGCTCCACACACCCTGTCAGTCAGTCAGGCCACTCATCGACCCACTGTCCATCAGTCTGTCACCCCCCTGCCTCACCCCTGCCTCACCTCTCCCCTTGTCCCATCAGCCTTCCTCCTCCTCCCTCCCCTTGTCCATCAGCCTGCCTCCCCCTGCCTCCCCCTGCGTCCCCCCTGCCTCACCCCTGCCTCCCCCTGCCTCACCCCTGCCTCACCCCTCCCCTTGTCCATCAGCCTGCCTCCCCCTGCCTCACCCCTGCCTCTCCCCTGTCTCACTCCTGCCTCCCCCCTGCCTCACCCCTGCCTCCCCCCTGCCTCCCCCTGCCTCACCCCTGCCTCTCCCCTGCCTCACTCCTGCCTCCCCCCCTGCCTCACCCTGCCTCACCCTGCCTCCCCCTGCCTCACCCCTGCCAGCCCAGGGAACACCAGGAACCCAGTGTTCTCTGTCTCTCGCTCACTCAGAGAGAATCCTAAAGTGTTGGCACAGTTCAGGCGAGTCAGCGTGCCTCGATGAATAAGGGATCAGACAGCTGTAGGAAGGCACGGCAGACCTTGAGGAGGCGCTCACACACGGCGAACATGAGACCTGCCTCCGAGCTGCCTCGGAAGCTGCCTCCTCTCTCAGCACCTCAGAAGAACGACAGATACCAGAGCCCATCCTGAATGTGGAGCGGGGGAGCTGTATGTTGAAGTGTGTGTGTGTGTGTTTATGCACTGTGTGTTTATACTGTATATTTGTGTGGGTGTATGTATGTGTGTGTGTATGCATGGTGTGTTTATACTGTATGTGTGTGTATGCGTGTGTATGCATGGTGTGTTTATACTGTATGTGTGTGTGTGCGTGTGTATGGGTAAGTGTGTGCGTGTGTTGATGCAGAGTATGCGTGAGTATAAACATACATGCATACATGCACATACACACACACACATGCATAACCACCGTAGGTGCATGCACTCAAAACAGACACACCCACGTGTATTAACATAGTTTCACAACCTCACAGACAGTTAAACCCTAGACGTCAAACAGCAGGGAGTTTTTTTCCCCACCAGATATAAATGAATTCTCCTTCTCATTCTTCTTCAATCGCTTGGCTGGTGCTGGCATCTATCTCTGACTGTGCCCGTTGTCCTGGTCTGACTGGCTGATCTGTGGCTGCCTGCTGGCCCGCGACCGCCTGCTCCACTGGGCTGCCTGGCTGTTTCACCGCTGACATGTTCCATTCATGAAGCCAGCCGGGGCTTTAGAGTGCAGCCCAGGACACTGACAACTTCTGCTGGATGTCTTGTTTCACCCCGGCCGGCTCTCTCTCTCTCTCTCTGGCTCTGTCTCTCTTTGTGTCTCTCTTGTGTCTCTCTCTCACTCTCTCTGTCATTTTTTTTTGCTCAGTCTATGTCTCTCTCTCTCCCTCTCTCTCTCTCTCTCTCTCTCTCTCTCTCTCTGTCTCTGTCTCTCACTCTCTCTGTCTTTATTTCTCAGTCTATCACTGTCTCTCTCTCTGTGTGTGTATCTCTCTCTCTGTCTCACTCTCTCAATTTTCTATTAAATAATGCTTTATTGGCATGCATGAGTGAGCATTGTTGCCAAAGGCCAATTGCCCTCTCCCTGTCGGTCTCTCTCTCTCACTCTCTCACTCTCTCTCTCACTTTCTCTCTCTCTCTCTCTGGACCACGCTAACAGTGTCTGTTCAGCGTGTGACCTGCTCCTCTGCTTGCAGGTGAAGAGCATCCAGGATGCCATCCGGGACAAGAAGAAGAGGTTTAACTTCATGGGCGAGGAGGTGAACCTGTTCCCCTCCGTGGGAATCTTCATCACCATGAACCCCGGCTATGCTGGACGCACCGAGCTGCCAGAGAACCTCAAGGCCCTCTTCAGGTAACCATGGAGATCCCTCAAGGTTATCTTCAGGTAACCTTGGAGATCCACAAAGTCCTCTTCAGGTTACCGTAGAGATCCCACAAGGCCCTCTTCAGGTAACCTTGGAGATCTCCAAAGCCTCCCACAGGTAACCGTGGAAACTCTGAAATTCCACTTCAGGTAACTGGAGAGATCTCTCTCGTTTTTGTAATATTGTTGTTGATTCATACACCTATTTGCCGTAGACACGGACACACACAAACGCACAAGCTACTACAGAAAGTACTAAAGTTACGCTCAGCTACCACAGACGGTTCTTAAGTTACAGTCAGGTACTACAGAAAGTACTTAAGTTATACTCAGCTACCACAGAAAGCTGGATTGTGGCTCTTCTCTGTAGAAACTGTGGCAAACGGATGCAATGAGCTCTTAGTCAGGATCTCATTATCTGAGAGGACACATCTCCCTGGATATGGCTGCAGCTGTTGTTTTTGGCGTTCACTAATCTAACATGTTCCACTCTTGCTGCTCTGACTAAGCTGTGAGCTCTCCCGTCACCCCCTCCTCCAGGCACTGGGCCCAGAGGCCTCTGTCTCATGCCTTCTCCATCTCTCTCTCTCCATCTCTCTCTCTCCATCTCTCTCTCCATCTCTCCATCTCTCTCTCTCCATCTCTCTCTCCATCTCTCCATCTCTCTCTCCATCTCCATCTCTCTCTCCATCTCTCCATCTCTCTCTCCATCTCCATCTCTCTCTCCATCTCTCCATCTCTCTCTCCATCTCTCTCTCCATCTCTCTCTCCATCTCTCCATCTCTCTCTCCATCTCTCTATCTCTCTCTCCATCTCCATCTCTCTCTCCATCTCTCCATCTCTCTCTCCATCTCCATCTCTCTCTCCATCTCTCCATCTCTCTCTCCATCTCTCTCTCCATCTCTCTCTCCATCTCCATCTCTCTCTCCATCTCCGTATCTCTCTCTCTCCGTTTCCATTTTTCTCCATTTCACCATCTCTCATCTCCCTCTCCACCTTTCTCTCCATCTCTCCATCTCCGTGCCATCTCTCTCCATCTCTTTCTCTTCATCTCTCCTTCTCTGCACCATCTCTCCATCTTTCTCCTTCTCGGTAACCTCACTTATCTTTCCCTGTCCAGCTGTAGCTTTGTATCCCTCTGTTATTTCACTTCTCTGTCTCTCTGCTGTCTCTCCATTGGTCTCTAACCATTTCTCTTTCTTTTGACTTCTCATCCTCCCCCCTGTGTGTCTCTGTAGCTCTCTCTCTCATCTTCCCCCTCGCTGTGGCGTCTCTCTTTGAATCTCTCTAATCATCCCCTCCCTTTTTTCACAAATCCCCTCGCCCTCTGCGGTGTCTCTCGCCCTCTAACTATCGCTCTCTCTCTCTTCACCCCCCCTGTCTGTGTTGTGTCTCTCTTGAACCATCCCTCTGTTTTCACCGCCCGTGATGTCTCTCTCTCTCTCTCTCTCTCTCTCTTTCTGTGCCCCCTTCAGGCCGTGTGCCATGGTGGTGCCAGACTTTGAGCTGATCTGTGAGATCATGCTGGTGGCGGAGGGCTTCCTAGACGCCCGGGTCCTGGCCAGGAAGTTCATCACCCTCTACACGCTGTGTAAAGAGCTGCTGTCCAAACAGGTAGACCTGCACGGCACGCCAGTCAGTCAGCCAGTCATTTAGTCTGTCATCCAGCCAGTCAGTCAACCAATCAATCTGTCAGTCAGTCAGGCAACCAGTCAGTCATTCAGACAGTTAACCAGTTGGCCAGTCAGTCAGTCAGCCATAAAACTGGACAAAAAAGCCTGTGTCCTGTTTGTATTGACTTAAAGAACACAATTGATATGAACAGCTTTCGATCAAACACAGCATCAAGATATCCCTCCAAACCCTGGTGGATCAAAATGACAGTTTGATGTAAATGTTAAGATGTTACAGTTTTTTTTATTCGCTTTGGTACTATTTTCACAAGTAAGGTGTACATTTTCAAAACTCTTAGTACAAAAATCCAAACTGATCACACTTGTAACGCAGCTAGTCATTCTTTCAAAACCTGATGGAATGCTTTCAGTCAGTTGCACATGTTTCCAGTCCACATAATCATTGTTTCAAACACAAGATTATTGTAATATGTAATGGGAACATTTGGTTTAATCACCGAAACACAACAGTATGATCTTCTTTCAGTTTAGTACTTTTAACAATCAGTTCATCCAACAGCAAACAATGCAAGATACATGTTTCAAATCGGCCTTAGAAGTGCTTAAATTAATATGCTACAGTACTATGTAAAAGACAGATTACACAGTTTCACATTAGGCAATACACTTACATTACTCACATTTACATAATAAATAATAATTTCCAAAATATCCATCCTATGTGTAATCAAGTGAAGGATCAATGAAGACATCGTCTACAATCATTTGGGCAAATTACGTAGTTTTTACTGTACTATTTTTCAGATATAATTGTAACATAGGTATACTTTCTATTATATGTAACTAAATGAGAACAAAACATAACATTTAGAGGCCCCATGCCCACCTCTCTGACCTCTCTGTTGGTGCCCATGCCCACCTCTCTGACCTCTCTGTTGGTGCCCATGCCCACCTCTCTGACCTCTCTGTTGGTGCCCATGCCCACCTCTCTGACCTCTCTGTTGGTGCCCATGCCCACCCCTCTGACCTCTCTGTTGACCTCTCTCATGCCCACCTCTCTGACGGATCCCTTGTCCACAAGCTCTTCCTATTCCTTGCTGTCTATCCTGCTATGTTGAAAGAAATTGCCAGTGTTTACGCCCCCACTTTTACGTATATCTAATGACCAATTGTGGTTACCCCAATCTGAAATCAAGTAGCAATAACGAGTATTCATCATGTGTGGTTAATTTATATGTTCGTACAAAAACACATTTTATTTCTGTAGTTCTCAAAATCAATATACTGTTTATTGCTGAAATGAAAATATATAGGTTTACCAAACGGTTCAGTGATTAACCATTAAGATCAGTTGGATTAAGTGTTGGTCAAATGTATTTACGCAAATTAGATGAGAAGCATATCAAAAGTATTGTGAGTATTGCATTGTGAAAGACAATTACTTCATATGAAAGATATTTCTTTGATGACACACTGATTAGGTGTGGTGAAAAAGTGATTGTGTAATTTTGTGCATTGTACTTTGTCAATTGAACATGTGATTACATGAAAAAAAACAGACTTTTTGATGATCTGCTTTGAGTTTTGTACTAACAGTTGTGAGGTTTACCACATACTTGTGAGAATAGTACCAAAGCGAATAAAAAAAACTGTAAGGTAGGAGATGTCCTCTCCTGATGTCTGACTTGGAGTTCCTATCCTAGATGTTTCTGGGCAAACAGATCAATTATGGATGGTGCCGGAAAGTCATTCTCAGTATTGAGGAGACTGTGTAAGCCCATGTCTTAGGTTTGGGTTTTGTGACTTTTCAATTATGGATGAACGTCCTCATCTGCCAGAGAAGTTCAGGTGCCATCGCTAGCTTATTCCGCTTTACTGTAGTTTTATGAAGCTCGAGATCCCCCTCCCCGATGAAAGGGTTGTTTTGAATTTGTTTTTTTTCTAGAGAGAGGGCTTTTCAAAGTGATCAGAGTTTTGTTTTGAAGTTTGCTAACATTAGCAATTTAGCTGCTGCGATGCAGGATGATAATGAGCCCACTGCCTCAGTAAGCAAGATTCTTAATGGCTGAAAGTGCAAATCAATGGAAGGACTGTAGTGGAGAGTGAAGAATCTTCTTTTAATTAAGTGTCTAAGTGTCGTTGATTATAGGACAGTGGAGTGGGTAGTCCTTGTAGATTCACTGTGTAGTAAAACGAGGAAGAGGCGTCTCAACAAATCTCTGCCCTCATCTTCTCCTTGTCCCTGTCCGCTCTCCCCTTGTCCTCTCTCCTCCTCTCCTCTCTCCTCCTGTCCTCTCTCCTCTCTCCTCCTCTCCTCTCTCCTCCTGTCCGCTCTCCTCCTCTCCTCTCTCCTCTCCTCTCTCCTCCTGTCCGCTCTCCTCCTCTCCTCTCTCCTCTCCTCTCTCCTCCTCTCCTCTCTCCTCCTGTCCTCTCTCCTCCTCTCCTCTCTCTTCCTGTCCTCTCTCCTCCTCTCCTCTCTCCTCCTGTCCGCTCTCCTCCTGTCCTCTCTCCTCCTGTCCTCTCTCCTCCTGTCCTCTCTCCTCCTGTCTTCCTCCTCTCAGTCTTCCTCTCTCCACCTCTCCTCCGCTCCCCCTTTTCTCTCCTGCGATCCTCCTGTTGGCTTTTCCTCTCCTTCTGTCACCCCTCCCCTCTCCATCCTCTCTCCCCCTCCTCTGCTCTCCCTATCCCTCCTCCCATCCTCTCCTCCTCCTCTTCTCCACTCCTCTCATCCACTGGACTCCTCCTTCCGTCTCCCCCTCTCCCCTTCCGTCCCCCCGCCCCCCAAATCCCCCTCCCTCCCCGGTGTTCAGGACCCCATTGACTGTATTCAACGTCTGTGTGTCTGCGTGTGTGTGTGTCTGCGTGTGTGTGCGTACAGGACCACTACGACTGGGGCCTGCGCGCCATCAAGTCCGTGCTGGTGGTGGCCGGCTCCCTGAAGAGAGGGGACCCGGGCCGGCCGGAGGACCAGGTCCTGATGAGGGCCCTGAGGGACTTCAACGTCCCCAAGATCGTGACGGATGACATGCCCGTGTTCACGGGGCTGATCGGGGACCTGTTTCCAGCCCTGGACGTGCCCCGGAAGAGGGACCTGGACTTTGAGAAGGTCGTCAGAGAGTCTGTCCTGGACTTGAAACTTCAGGCGGAGGACAACTTTGTGCTCAAGGTGAGCTGGTTTCCCAGAGGTTGAGCAGGTCGGATTTAGCTCAGTGGGAGAGTACTTGATTGCAGCTCAATAGATCACAGGTTCAAATCTCTCTGTGGGGCAAATGTTGTTTTGGATGAAAACACATTTTTACATCATTATAACGTACCAATTCTAGCAAGAATCCACCCCAAGACGTGGACTTGAGCCAACAGTTTGTTTCCATGGTTCCGGTAACCATCACAACCCTGAGGTCCTACTACAGAAGCAGCAGCCCATAATAACCCACATCCATCGCAGTGTTATCATTCCCTCTTGGCTTTATTTAACTTCTCTCAAAAAGCTGTTAACCGCGGTTGGTCTTTGTCAGAGGGAAGCATTAATGTCAGACAGGTCTGAGCTCCTGGATGAATCGGGCAAATACATGAACACCCTCTGGTTAGGGTTGATGGGTCCTCGGGCGCCTCGAACACACGCCTGATTCAAATTATTATGTTGCATGGACAGACAAACACACACATATTTTCTCTCTCTTCTTGCTTGATCTCTTTCCCTCTCGTTCTCTCTACACTATCTCTCACTCGCTTTCTCTATTTGTCTATATTTATATATTTTTCTCTCTGTCACACGCAAGGTGTTAGAGAGGCGGTTTGGATGTCAGAGAACGCCACAACGCAGGTCCAGGGGAAATAAGTGCAATCTGTAGCAGGTCACAAAGGCAGCAGAGGCACATAATAACACTGCATCAAGCGGGCCAGCGCAGCCAGACACCACTTAACCCTGCCATTGTGTCAGGCGGCCATGGAAATAACCAACAAGGAGAGGGAGCTGGGGGGGGAGGGGGGGGGGGGGGCCGGAACGTGCGTCTGTGTGTGTGCGTGTGAGAAGGAAGGAGAAGGGGTTGTCGGAAGGTGCGTGTTTGTGTATGTGTGTATGTGTGAAAGGAGGGGGGGGGTCAATAACAGCGAGGCATCTCCAGACCTTGAACTTTACGGCCTTTGTCTGTGCTCCTCTTTCATTTCAGGGGTGGTGGGGGTGGGGGGGGGTGAGGTGAGGGAGTTTGCGTAGCTCCCAGTGCTGGCCGGGTAGCAGTACATTAGAGTGATCTGGGGGCTCTTTGAGGACTGCTGAGAGCCTGAATAGATACTGGAGAACGCGGGCTTTCGCTCGATGGCATTGATTCAGCAGCCGACACTATCTCTGTGTATGGAGCCGGGAAAGAAACTCTCCCTTTTTATCACCCCTCCTTGCCTCGCCCCCTCCCTCCGTCTCCCCCCTCCTCCCCCTTCTGTCGGACCGGGTCTCCGGTGCGGTTCATAATAACCTGTTGGATATGGAGGTGTAAAGAGATATGAACCTGTAGCTACTAAAGATGGTGTGTGTGTGTCTGAGTGTCAGTATGTGTCCAGTTGCACGTGTCTGCAAATGTGCGCGTTTTTTCTCTGTGTGTCTGCATATGTTTGCTCGCACGTATGTGTTTGTGTGGATGTCTGTCAGTGCGTGCGTGTGTGCTCGTGTGCAATCAGTGAGGACCGCTCCAGCCGTGCTCCGTGATGTTAGCTGCGTGTTCTGAGCTGCCGTGCTGCATTGCAGTGCACCTAAACATGCACCACCATGCTGCACAGCAGTATAAACCAAACACCCAACAATCCCAGGAATACTAGACTGTGCCATTGCCATTTATTTATCCTTCTATCTCTCTCCCTCCATTTCTCTCTTTCACACTGTCTCTTTCTCCCTCCATCTCTCTCTCTCTCCCCCTCTCTCCCCATCTCCATCTCCCTCCATCTCTCTCTCCCTCTCTCCCCCATATCCATCTCCCTCCACCCCTCTTCCCCCATCTCAATGTCTCTCTCCCTCACTCTCCCCCTTCTTTCCATCTCTCTCTCCCTCCATCGCTTTCTCCCCCCATCTCTCCCTCCCCCATCTCCATCTCCCTCCATCTCTCTCTGTCTCCATCTCTCCCTCTATCTCTCTCTGTCTCCATCGCTCTCTCCCAGGTGGTGCAGCTGGAGGAGTTGTTGGCAGTGCGCCACTCTGTGTTTGTGGTGGGTAACGCCGGCACGGGGAAGAGTCAGGTGATGAGGTCACTCCAGAGGACCTATCAGAACATGAAGCGCCGGCCTGTGTGGGCGGATCTTAACCCCAAGGCCGTGACCAATGATGAGCTGTTTGGGATCATCAACCCGGCAACCAGGGAGTGGAAGGACGGTGAGTTACCATACCAATGTGCACACATGTACTGACTGGTGTGTGTTGCAGGGCTGGTGTGTGTTGTACTGACTGGTGTGTGTTGCAGGGCTGGTGTGTGTGTGTTGTACTGACTGGTGTGTGTTGCAGGGCTGGTGTGTGTGTGTTGTACTGACTGGTGTGTGTTGCAGGGCTGGTGTGTGTGTGTTGTACTGACTGGTGTGTGTTGCAGGGCTGGTGTGTGTTGTACTGACTGGTGTGTGTTGCAGGGCTGGTGTGTGTTGTACTGACTGTTGTGTGTTGCAGGGCTGGTGTGTGTGTGTTGTACTGACTGGTGTGTGTTGCAGGGTTGTTCTCCAACATCATGCGTGAGCTGGCCAACCTGAGCCACACTGGGCCCAAGTGGATCGTTCTGGACGGAGACATAGACCCCATGTGGATCGAGTCTCTCAACACTGTCATGGACGACAACAAGGTGTGTGTGTGTGCGTGTGTGTTTCATCACATTGGAAGAGTGTGTGCTTGCTCATCCAAGTGTGTGTCGGTTCCATGACAAGTAAATAGTATATGTGTGTGTGTAGGTGCTGACTCTGGCCAGTAATGAGCGCATCCCTCTGAACCCCACCATGAGGTTGGTGTTTGAGATCAGTCACCTTCGCACGGCCACCCCCGCCACAGTGTCCAGAGCAGGTAGCACTCTCTCCTCTCCTGGTCTCTCCTCCTCTCTCCTCTCTCTCCTCCTCTTTCGTCCTCTCCTTCCTCTCTTCTTTCTCTCCTTCTCTCCGGCCCCCTCCGTTCCTCTGTGGACTCCTCTCTTCCCTCTCCCCTTCTCTCGTCCTCTCCTTCATCTCCTTCCTCTCTCCTTTCTCTCCCCGTTCTCCCTTCCTCTCTCCTCCCCTCCTCTTTCTATATTCCTCTCCTCCACCTCTCCTCCTCTCTTCCTTCTTTACTCCTCTCCTTCCTCTTTTTCCTCTCCTTCCTCTGCTTCTCTCCTCCCTCTCCCCCTCTCTCCCTCTCTTCCTCCTTCCCTCTCTCCCTCTCTCCCTCTCTCCCTCTCTCCCTCATATCGACATCAAAGACCTTATGGTGACCACAGTTCTGTTTGTCCCTCCAGGCATCCTGTACATAAACCCAGCAGACCTGGGATGGAACCCACCCGTGTCCAGTTGGATCGACAGGAGGGAGGTCCAATCAGAGAAGGCCAACCTGACTATCCTGTTTGACAAGTACCTTCCCTCATGCCTGGACACCTTCAGGTCAAGGTACCTGTCTCCGAGGACCCCCTCACAATGTCTAGTAGATAAATGGACAGCACGTGTCTCCACAGCACGGAAGGGGCGAGAGATATCGAGCAGGAGAGAGGAGAGAGAGTTGTCGGTTTCTCAAAGCCTTTATTGGGCTGTCAAACCTGCCAGATAGCGGCTAGTTAAAACGGACCATTACAGAAATCAACCGAGTAAACACAGATCACTGATAGGAGATGGGAAACAAATATCGAAAGTGCACGCCTGGTTGCTAACGACGCACCTGGCACTGTTCCCCAAGACACCCCACTGCCCCCACACAGCAATGAACGCTGTCACCTTCCTAACCAGATCATAATATACAAAGTGAATAGAGAGAGAACGAGAGAGTGGGAGACAGAGATGGTGAGAGGAGAGAGAGAGAGATAGAGATAGTGAGAAGAGAGAGCGTAAGTGAGAGAGCGAGATGGCAAAAGGAGGGGAGAGAGTGAGAAAGAGAGAGTGGGAGAGATGAGATGGGGAGAGTGAGAAAAGGCGAGGTAAAGAGAAGGATCAATTATTTTAATTAATCCCACTTAACATCCCCACAGGAGGTCTTTTGACTCTCTACAGGCTGGTAATGTAAACAAGCAGATATTCTTATAATTACTCATTGCCAGGTGAAACCAAGATCACATGAAAAAGAAGTTGTGAGCTCGAGTGTGACTGTGCCGAATGTGAGAGTGTTATGTGAGTATCTGTGCGCATCCGTGCGGTGTGCGTGAGTCTGTGTGTATCAGTGTGAGACTGTGTGTATCCTTGCAGAGTGTGTGTGCGTGCGCCATCCTTGCAAAGCGTGAGTGTGTACCCACGCAGGGCGTGCGTGTCCGTGTGTGTCGGTGAATGAGTGTGCGTGTCTCTGTGCAGTGTGTGTGAGTCTGTGCTTCAGTGTGTATTTTGCAGAGCGTGTGTGTGTGTGGGGGCAGATTGTTAGAGTGTGCTCTGCTCCGGTCCAGGTTCAAGAAGATCCTGCCCATCCCAGAGCAGAGTGTGGTCCAGATGTTGTGCCACCTGCTGGAGAGCCTGCTGACCCCGGAGAACACGCCTCCAGACTGCCCTAAAGACCTGTACGAGCTCTTCTTCGTCTTCGCTGCCGTCTGGGCGTTCGGAGGAGCCCTGTTCCAGGACCAGGTAAGACTGGTGCCCCTTCTCTTCCTCCTCCTCTTCCTCCTCCTCCTCCTCCTCCTCCTCCTCCTCCTCCTCCTCCTCCTCCTTCTCCTCCCTGTCTCCTCCTCCTCTTCCTCCATCTCTCCTCCCCTCCCTGTCTCCTCCTTCCTCCTCCTCCTTCCTCTCCACCTCCTCACCTTCCTCCTGCTCCTCCTTCTCCTCCCTCTCCTCTCCCTCTCCCCTCATGCTCCTTTTTCTCCTTACTCCTCCTCCTCTTCCTCCCGTCCTCCTCGTCGCTCCCATAAAGAGAGTTCACTTTCTTTGGGGTTGGTGTGACTTCCGCTGGTTGTAATAGATCATTTTTAAAAGCATGTTTATAAGAGAGACCCAGCTCCTCTGGGGTTTGAGCGAGCTCACCACACACGCTCCACTGACAGGCTCCCCTCCGAACCTCTCAGGCTGTTGACGAGGGGTTGCCAAGCAACCCGGGCAGCGCCGGTACCGTAGGCGCGTCCGTCTACATTATGGGATGAGGCGTTCTCCCCCCGCTCGCCACACAGATGCGCTCCAGTTTTGCGCTACCCATCTGAGGAGCATTTAAATGCTAAGTGGTTTTATTGACTAAGGAACGGCTTGAGAGAGGGAGGGAGGGGGGGGGCAGCTGGTGGGAAAGTTGGTGGCCGTGAGATGACGCGGGTGGGGGGGGGGGGGGGTGTCGGAGAGTGGGGTGGGGGGGCAGGGGCAGGGCTGCCTTACTCTGTCTAAAGAGCTCAAATGGACGGAGGGTTTTGCCCTGCCGTGTGGTACATGGGCGTAGAAGCTCTGTGTGTGTGGTCCCGTAGGAGACGGAGGGTGGCGGAGGGGGGGGGGGGGGGTGGGGGGATGGGGGGATGGAGGGAGGAGGGGGGTCTCTACTTCAGACCAAACAGGGGGCTCTGTTCTACTTTCTGCTTCGGCCCACTGAAGCTGATCCACTGAGAGGCCACCCCGCAACCAGGAAGGTGAGGGAGCTTCCTCCACCTCTGGATCTACAGCATCTGGGTCTATAGGGAGAGGTGCCTGTGTGTGGAGTGGGACATGGGTCTATGAGGAGAGGTGCCTGTGTGTGGAGTGGACATGGGTCTATGGGGAGAGGTGCCTGTGTGTGGAGTGGACATGGGTCTATGTGGAGAGGTGCCTGTGTGTGGAGTGGACATGGGTCTATGTGGAGAGGTGCCTGTGTGTGGGGTGGACATGGGTCTATGGGGAGAGGTGCCTGTGTGTGGAGTGGACATGGGTCTATGGGTAGAGGTGCCTGTGTGTGGAGTGGACATGAGTCTATGGGTAGAGGTGCCTGTGTGTGGAGTGGGACATGGGTCTATGGGGAGAAGTGCCTGTGTGTGGAGTGGACATGGGTCTATGGGGAGAGGTGCCTGTGTGTGGAGTGGACATGGGTCTATGGGGAGAGGTGCCTGTGTGTGGAGTGGACATGGGTCTATGGGTAGAGGTGCCTTTCTGCAGTGTTTACGCGCCTCAATGAGTTTTGGAATTTATCGAGATGATTTATAGTGTTGTTCTTTCTCTGTCTCTCCTCCCTCCCTCCCTCCCTCCCTCCCTCCCTCCCTCCCTCCCTCCCTCCCTCCCTCCCTCCCTCCCTCCCTCCCCTCCCTCCCCTCCCTCCCTCTCTCTCTCCCTCTTTCTCGTATGTGTGTGTAGTTGGTGGACTACAGAGTGGAGTTCAGCAAGTGGTGGGTGACGGAGTTTAAAACCATCAAGTTCCCGTCAAACGGCACCGTGTTCGACTGCTACATCGACCCCGACACCAAGAAGTTTGAGCCCTGGTCCAAGATGGTGCCCGTGTTCCAGCTGGACTCAGACATCCCCTCTGCAGGTACAGAACCACAACTATACCACCCCCACTCAGTCATCTTCTAATAGTCTCTGAGTTCCACAGCACTTTTCAAAGATTCATAAATGAATACCAAATTAAGCCAATTATTTCTTAGTGAACTAAATATGTAGTGTGGAAATTCAAACCTTGAATTTACTGCAGCAAATCTCCAGTAAAAAGTTTTAATTGTCAAAAAAAAAAGCATTAATTATGGAGAATATGCAAGAAATGGTTAAGGAGTGAGAGAGATATTGTAAATATGTTCTATAATCGAAGGCAAGTCAATTCTTGCTCTCAGCAGGCGGAACAGAATGCAAGTAAACAAAGGAACAAAATAAAGAGGGAAATAGACAAGAATAAACAGTTAAAGAGGAATATCTCAAATGAGAAATACCTCTGGATCGGCGATTGATTATCGGTGTCTGTCTCCCCGTTGCTAGGCGTGTTTGGTCCACACTACGGAGACCATCCCGTGTTCGCTACTTCCTGGACCGGCTCCTGGAACGCCGGCGGCCCGTGATGCTGGTGGGGAACGCCGGGACGGGGAAGTCTGTTCTGATGGGAGACAAGCTGGGATCCCTGGACCAGGAGAAGTACATGATCAAAAACGTCCCCTTCAACTACTACAACCACCTCCGCCATGCTCCAAGGTGAGTGGCCAGCCCGGTCTCCTCCCTGCTCCTTGTCCTTGGTGGGTTCCTATACATGATTTGACCTTCTCTCTCTCCTTGTCTCTCCATCCGCCTTCATCCCACTTCCTCCTCGTCCTCCCTCCTCCTCCCACCTCCCTCCTTCTCCTCCCTCTTTCCTCCTCCTTCCTCCTCCCACCTCCCCTCTCCTCCTCCTCCTTACTCCTCATCCCTCCTCTCTGTGGTTAGCTGTGCTGGAGAAACCTCTGGAAAAGAAGGCGGGGCGTAACTATGGTCCCCCAGGAAGCAGGAAGTTGATCTACTTCCTGGATGACATGAACATGCCGGAGGTGGACGCATACGGAACGGTCCAGCCTCACACACTCATACGCCAACACATGGACTACAACCACTGGTGAGTGGACACACACACACAAACACACCTAGGAATTATTATGGCCAGCTCGTGGACTAAAACCTCTGGGGAACAAACACACACTCACGTACTCACACACTTATGAGTTTATACACTAGCACATGGACTACAACCACTGGTGGACAGACACACACACTCACACACTCAGCCACATAAATCCTCAAATAAGAAATCCTCAAATAAGAAATCCTCAAACACCCCGAGAGCTCCCACCATATGTGCCTCTGAACGCATCGCAGCTATCTCAGGAAGAAAGCCCTCAGGGAAGCGTCTGACCTTAGCGAAAGCACAGAGAGATCAGATCCCCGGCTTGAGTTATTCAGCCCAGGTAACTTGTACTGTTACAGTAAACCCCTTCAGTGGAAGTTAGTTTTCCGAGAGCCAACTTTTTCAACGCCGGCCCCCCGTCTCTTGTGAACGTGAGAGGAGAAAGGAGAGCTGGGGGCTTTGTTTGGGGCTTGCGTGTAGGAGGATTGCGCCCGCTGTGTGCTGAGACCCTGCCTGTGGAGGGGGGTGGGGGGGGT
>NW_027120575.1:0-12500 GCF_038355195.1 Osmerus mordax
TATCTGCAATGCATCAGCATCCTTCTCTATCTCTCTCTCTCTCTCTCTCTCTCCTCCTCTCTCTCTCTCTCTCTCTCTCGCTCGCTCGCTCTCTCTCTCTCTCTCTCTCTCTCTCTCTCTCTCTCTCTCTCTCTCTCTCTCTCTCTCTCTCCCTCTCTCTCTCTGTCTCCCTCTGTATCTTTCTTCCTGAATGTGTTAGTGGATGCAAGACATTCTACTGACAATGGCTCTCTTGGGACAGCTGAGTTGCCACACAAATGAAACTCGTTCACATTCCGCCCACCTGGGGAATGAAACTCCTCCATATTCTCCAACTGGATTATAGGAACTGGATTTGAGTTGGGGCTACCATACTATACTATACTTTACTATACTTTGGATATTATAGCTTACACTCTCTACAACATTGTTTCTCTGTTCTAAAATATTTGATCATCTCAGCCCTTCAAACTTCACCCAAATCCCATTGATGGAGAAACAGCCCGTTTTAGACCAGTCCCATTGCCATTTCTCTATAACCAACTCAGCCATACTGCAGCTGACTCATTGAATAGTCATTAATCATGTTCTAGGGAACGTGAGCTGTGCCAAGATGTTTTATCCACCATCACCAACAGTCATCGGGATGTCCTAATGGTTCCCTAACACATAACCTTTCCTCTCCCCGTTGATCCATTCCCCTTCAGGTGAATATCTCCCCTCACCACCTTTACTGTAATACTTCGTTTGGTCTCCATCGAGTCTGAACCCCCCACGTGCAGTACCCCCACTCCTCCCTCACCGGGGAATGTGAAAGGCTACGTGAATGTCGAATGTGCTATTTTACCAGTGCTCCAAGAAAACATTGATTCAGGGTCATTAGGGACTCGTCGACTCGCCTTGACGGTCGGTCTAAAAGGGTTGTGAGCTGAGATCAGCAGGATTTTACATCTAGGATGGATGTGAATGACTGCCCTGCAGCCTGCAGGCTGAACTGATTAACTCTTTAGCGTGTGACTGGAATCCGGCGTCATCGGGTTGCATTCCTCGGCAGACTCTTGAACTCTCTCGCTCTCGCTGTGGTCTGCTCCTCCTCTCCACCTCTTTTATCTCCATCCCACCATCACCCCATCCTGCACGTCTAACAGCCACAGTGGTTTTCTTCATCCTTATACTAACTTTTTTCCCTTTTTGTCTGTTCTTCCTCCACTCTTAGGCCCAAAGGGCAATGATTGACATGAAAATGTCACTTTTGTGACAACCCATACTACTAACTACTATAGGTATTGCTATGTAATCACACGGTTGTCAATTTAACCTCACTGTTAAGTTTTGCCCCCTTGTTTTTTCTGTCAGTTTGCTTGACAATATACAGACATCACAATTTCTGCCGAGTCACTCCCATCCTGCAATTCTCTCCCCTCCCAGCCCCAGTCCTCTCCTTGTCTCCTCTTGTTTTCTGTGTAGCTGTTGCTAGGTTTACTGCAGTGAAGCTATGATTTTCATCAGGATATACTTTTAGGACATATATGCAAACCCTTGGTGGAAGAGTTTGGGGAGTCGAGGAAGGGATGGAAATAGGGAAGAAGGGGGGGGGGGGGGTCACAAGATAGAGGGGAGTGATGGATGCTCCTGACTGGAGATTAATACTGTGTTCCAACACTTCCTTAACAGCATACTTCAACTAACTAACTTCAATCTAACTTCTTTTTAGCACATACAGCCCCTATACTCATAGGGGTATTCAAATTCTAAATTCAGCCAGATACGATGCCTCATTGTCACCCCTGTTGGTTCCCCAAACATAAGAAATTGAGATGCAATGAGGTGAGTTTGATCACATTTTTAAGAAGCCTTTGTTATTCAACTCATTTAAATCAAGTATTTATGAAACTTAATTATATATAATGAGCTACTTTGCAATATAGAGTATAGTACACATTAGTTATATAATGTACTCAGGGAGGTAAGGATTCAGGGTCAGTAATTTTGTGAGGGTTCAGACACACACACACCAGATCTGTCTAGTAAAGCCTGTCCTGTGATTGCATCCCTGCCTTCTGAAAGAGGGGCCAGGATTCTGTGAGTCACTGAGCCCGCCGCTCTATCCTCCTGTGCCCAGCTGTGGGAGGGGTGAGTCAAGGACATGCCTCAGCGCTGTCCCAGACACACACACACACACAATCCCCGGTCTCACATGAGGATTTCCAGCCATCAGCCACAATGTGGTCCTATGGCATACTGTATTATGTGAAGAATGATCTTCATACCCCAGTGTAGCTGTATCACCCATGACTCAGCAGTTATATTAAAGGGCGTTGAATAATGCGTATGTTCTGGAATGGTTCTTTCTTCTCTTTCTCCCTCTGTGTCTTCCGGCCAAGGAATTGTGCTGTGGCTGCAGGTAGCCTGTTTGGTGCAGGAAACTAGGAGTCATTGATAATGGTGCAGCTTCTTTGCTTCAGTGTGCTCCACTTGCTTTCAGGCGATGTGCTTGTGAGGGTGTTCGCTTTCAGACCAGGTCGGAGTCCAAACACACTGCCCCCTGCTGGCCTTGTCATCCGCGTCCAACGTACAAAGGACACGTGACCAGCATCACCTCATGACTGGAGTAAAGATGCCCCTGAAACGGATCAAGGTTGCTTCATGTTTGGTTGAAGAATCAAACCGGGCCTACTTTAATGAGCCCTTCAGTTTTAATGTGGCTCAAGGTTTGTCAGGTATTCACTGTACCTCTATTCTAACTGTGCTGCCGTCCGAGGTGGGGGTGGAAGTGAGCCAGCTTTTTTATAAACACGACTGAGTCATACTGCACAATACCGCATCCTCCCTGTAAAGCAGTCACTTAGTTCCGCTTCCAACAGCAGTGATTTTCCACCCACGGTTTGTGTAACTAATGTTTTGAAGAAGATCAGATGTGAGATGTGCAAATCTATCCAACCGGGGCTTGCAGTTTTGTCTTCGGCTGTCTTGAATGCGCTAAACAGATATACTCACCCACTATCAGACAGCTATGATTTCAACAAGTCTGTCCTTGGACATGAGTTCTAGTTAGGATGTTCACAGTCAAGAAGCAGGACTCTCACAATAAGGTGTTTTACTAGTGGGTTGAAGAGTGCTAAAAATAGCTGTCACGGGGAACTATTTAGCCAGTCTCTGCAGTTTCCACCTCATGAATTATGCACACTCCCTAGGTCAGTCAGTACTTATCACCACTCACTGTCACATAATTCATGTCCGACATGAGAAACCTGGATATTCAGCGTCATGATAGAGGACACATTCTCCTATATTCTGATACGGTTGGGTCAGTGTCTCTTCCAATGTGTAATCTATAGTGTTTTATATTGTCTAGCTAGAACAGGGGTTGGTTAGGATGAGTGTGATGTATAATACCGGAGCCAGGGCTTCTCTATAATCCTTCCTAACATTATCTTAAAACAGCTAGCAGTATAACTCTCCCCTCATCCTCCTGTACCTCTCAATACGTTTTGGTCTGTATCTTGGTTTCCATAAAAGGGCGACAACTTCCTGCTGTATGAGAACAATTGTCTCTTCAATAAGACCACATTGTAGTTAATAAAACATTATGCGGTACGGAGGTGCTCCCAGAAGGAATGAGTATGGAGACACTTACAAATAGCAAACTTTTGATGTCTCATTCCCTTTGATCCTCTCTTTCCTCTCAGTCAGAATGCCTCCCTGTCTGCAGCTCTTCCTCCTCCTCCTCTTCCTCCTCCTCCTCCTCCTCCTCCTCGTACTTATTTCCATCCTAATGTGAAGCCAACGCCCAGTTTCTGCAGTACTGCGTAGTCGCTCCCTCTCCAAAATTCTGGGCACCCCCTCCCTTTGCACCCCTCTCCCGTCTTGTCTGCATTGAGGTGCAGAGGGGGAGGGAGAGGAGAGTCAATCACGAACTCAAAGGTGCACTCCACAAAATGCATTCCCCATGTACCTATCCTAGACTGTATATAAATACTTTCTGCACTATCTCATTATACAGTCAATGGTACCTATGCAAGCTAACTTTGTACCAGGCACACGACTTGTTGAAGTGTTGAGGCTTAGTGAGTCAATCAGTCAGGCAATATCTCAGTCAGTCATTCCAGGGTTCGAGTTACGGGGGGGAGGGATTGGGTGGGTTTGAGCCCCCTAATTAAGACTTGGACCCCCCCAAAAGAGGTCAAAACAACAGGTTGTCATCGTATAATTCTCACTCTGAGTCACTCGTTTAGACAATCGCCTCAAAACTCGTTGAACATTTGCTCTCCTTTAGCTACACTGTTTCATCAGTACACTGAATAAGCCATTCTCCACACACAATCTGTCTGGCAAGGCACCACCAAGAGCTCCTTAACCTGCCTCGGCATGGAAAGGTAATTGCGATCTGGGGAGAGACCAGACTGAGACTGCATCATGGAGGGAGACTGAGTCATCAGAGAAGGAGGAGAGAGATAGGGTATATTAGAGACGCAATGATATAAATGGATCACTTAATCCTTCAACCCGACCAGAACTCAGAGACCTTGGCCAATGACTGAGAGTCCTGCTTGTCTCTTGCTGTCTGCCATGTCTAAATGACTAGGAGCAGAGAGAAAGCATTCAAGGACAAGGTCAAAGTAGAAGTACTCGATCCAAACCAAGTCTGAGGTGAATCCATGACATATTGTCGAATAGGCCTCCAAGAGATGAATCAATCCGACAACATACTGTATTTCATGTGTACTGAGGCTTAATCTATTCAACAGTGTATTCACAGGCACCATTTGCAAAGCCCCTGCAAAGGAAACACTGACTGTAACGCAGTTCTTGTAAATAAAGACGAAAATAGAGTCAGACGATGTGCATTGATCGGCAGTATGACTAGGAGCAGAGAGAAAGCATTCAAGGACAAGGTCAAAGTAGAAGTACTCGATCCTAACCAATTCTGAGGTGAATCCATGACATATTGTCGAATAGGCCTCCAAGAGATGAATCAATCCGACAACATACTGTATTTCATGTGTACTGAGGCTTAATCTATTCAACAGTGTATTCACAGGCACCATTTGCAACGCCCCTGCAAAGGAAACACTGACTGTGACGCAATTCTTGTAAAAAAAAGACGAAAATGGAGTCAGACGATGTGCATTGATTGGCAGTATGGCTCAAACCTGCTCAGCGGAGGCTCAGAGGAGGCTGCTGGGTAATGGAAGGCTAAGAGGTCAGCAGATTTCTGGGCAGGACAAGTTACGAGGGGGCTCCATAACAAACATAGACATGGAGTTTAACAGGGTGGGACAGGTAGGATTGTCCCCCCCGAATGGCTTTCTCATAGAATGGAAGTAAGGACTGGAGTCCTGTAAGACTGATTTGCAGGCTATGTAATCCCCGGCCAATGAAAAAGGAGACAGTGTTTTGAGTGATGCAGAATCACTCTGTATACTGGTCCCCTCGTCAGCGTTTGAAACAGAAAGAGAGATGTGCATTATTCTTTACCTTGACAGGAAGCTGGTCTGCAGTATGGGTAGTCTTGGCTTCCACAATGGTGACTCTGAAATAAATGTTGAGGGTCTGCCAATTATTAGTGCCCCCAAGCACTTTAGTACTTACAGAATGGCTACACCATAATTCTTGATTCTAATGAATGATAGGTGGTTCATAATGGATGAGTGGTCCAAATGAGCTTGTTTTACACAGATTTACTTATTAGAGGATAATAGCACATTTTTAACAGTTGAACGAATTATTAGTTACAGGGGGAAAAATCATGTGATGGACACAATTTATTGTCAGACAATCAAAATATAGTGTTTTGTTGGATTATTTTAACAATGACTTGTTATTCCATTATTGAATGCTAAAACTATTCTTTAATAATCGTATGCCTATCAGTAGCCTATTTTGCTGTACATCTCTAGACGTGGATCTCTGTACTTATATTTTACTGCCACCTAGAGCTAAGAGGTGTAAAAACAAAGTACCTGTACAAGAGCATGAGCATCTATATATCAAACGATGGTGTGTACATTTCACAACTAGACACAAACAAAAATGTTTGAACAATTTACTTCCAATAGGCTATCCTATGTGGTAAAAAAAAGATCAATGTTACTCAGTTGTAACATTGACACAACGTCGCACAAAGGGACATTTTAGACACGCGCTAACAGGGCAACAATTGGGGTCCTACAGATGTCAACACGGAAAACATGTCTAGCTAGTGAGCTAGATCCCAACGTGTAACTAGACATTTCAGATGTAGAAAACGAGTACACGTGTATAGTTGTTAAACCTTTTATGCTAATATTTTAATATTTGATTGAATGTCAGCTAGCTAGTTAGTTTTCTTTTTGGTAGCTTAACGATAGTTGAGTAAGCTATCGAACGTTAGGCTAAGACTTTCCGCAAGATTCGTTCAGTAAGAAGCTAGCTGGATACATTGACCAACGTGCAAGTACAATACACGTACAATTTGTTGTAAAGTAGTGTAAAATCCTTACAATGTGAGACACGTTGACTAGCTAGCTAACGTTGCATAAATTGTAATATTTATTTTGTCTTGATAAACTTGGCTCAGGTTCTCGGTTGGTGTTGTTGGTAAATATGGGTCGCTCCTCCAAAGATAAGCGTGATATCTACTACCGCCTGGCCAAGGAGGAGGGCTGGAGGGCCAGGAGCGCGTTCAAATTGCTGCAACTGGACGAGGAATTCGGACTGTTCAAAGGCAAGATCAAATCAGCTACATCCTTCCCCCCTCTCAGAGTTGATTAGCAATACATTTAAGCTAAATACGCTAAACATTTTTGTAGCTTGAAACGTCTCTAGATGACTACTTTTCGCATCTGTATTTCTCCCAGGTGTCAGGAGGGCAGTGGATCTGTGCGCTGCACCAGGCAGCTGGAGTCAAGTCCTTAGTCGTAAACTCAGGTTCGGTCATCTCCTAACTTTTCTGGTTCTAGCACTGGCTTACATCAGTATAAATATGGACACACGGATAAGGATGGGATTTGTATGTGGTGATTTGACAGAGGAAAAGAGGAAGGGAGTGAGGAAGTAAGGAGTGAGGAGGTGAAGATTGTGGCTGTTGACCTCCAGGCTATGGCCCCACTACCAGGGGTTACACAGATTCAGGGAGACATTACCAAGGTACAGACTGAACTCTTATCCCCAAACCATTCAGAGAACAAAATGCATGTCATCAAGGGCAGAGGGAAGGGGATGTGTGTACCATCATGAGATATTTTGACACAATTTCTGCAATGGTACTGGAGACTGACAATATTTCTCTTGGGTTTTAGATATCTACCGCCCAGGAGATAATCAGACATTTTGAGGGCCAGCCTGCAGACCTGGTCGTGTGTGATGGGGCACCAGATGGTAAAGATATCTCAGCTAAATTGTTTGTTTTGATAGTAAATGTTTTCATTTCAGAGACCAAAACATTGACGTCCTCTTCTTGGTTATTGTCTTGTTTGTCACTAACAGTGACGGGACTTCATGATGTGGATGAGTATATTCAAGCTCAGCTCTTATTGGCAGTGAGTACATGGATGAAATAAGATTCCATTTGAATTCTCTGTAATTCTCTGACCGTTATTTATGACATTGTAAAAAGTTTCCTCTTTCTGTATCTGTCCTAAGGCTCTAAACATTACCACACATGTTCTGAAACCCGGAGGGACGTTTGTGGCCAAGGTAGGGATTGTTAACGGCAGTTTCGTTTGTTGTAAAAAGAATTAAGCACTCGGAGGTCCTACAAATCTGTTGCTTCCCTCTGGTTGCGGTGCAGATATTCCGGGGTAAAGATGTGACCTTGTTGTACTCCCAGCTGAAGATCTTCTTCAGTGGTGTAACTTGTGCCAAGCCGCGCAGCAGCAGGAACTCCAGCATAGGTGAGCTGGACCTCACGTCGTGGGTGATTCAGATGCAATAAAACCACCCAAAGTCAAGGCTGTGACCCAGAAGGTCATTGGCAGATTTGACAACTCTTAACAAGCGGCTTGTAGACGGACGAAAATGAGGTGACCTGTAACCGACCGTCTCTCTATCCCACAGAGGCGTTTGTGGTTTGTCAAAATTACTCTCCTCCTGAGGGCTATGTCCCCAACATGTCCAACCCCCTGCTGGACCACTCATATGGTAAATACCTACACAAGTGTCTTTTATCCCAATTCAATGTGTTGTCATGGTAAATGTTGGGAAATGCTGACGGTGTTTTCCCCAAACTGCTCAATAGAAATTATTTTAGATATTTAACTCAAAGGAGATAGTACTGAGGGACAGTTAGGGTGATTTGTTTTCAAAATGTTTGAAATGAAATCTAGCAAATATGTGGAACAAGTGTATTATTCCATGTTACATGGTGTGTCATTTAAGTATCTGACACTGTGCAATACTCTGGATCTTAATCTCGGTCTGTGTATCTCAGATGTAGATTTCAACCAGCTAGAGGGGCCGAATCGGATCATTGTTCCTTTTCTGGCCTGTGGGGATCTCAGTGCATTTGACTCCGACAGAACCTATCCACTCCAGGTACTGGTGCCCTCATTGACAGAAAAGTTGTTTCAATTTTGAGTTTTTGTAAACAATACATCATTGACAAGAAGGCACTATTCTTGTGAAGTTCGAAAAAGTACTTACAATTGATATATTTTGCTTCTCAGCTGGATGGCAGTAAAGAATACCAGTACACGCCCCCCACCCAGCCCCCAATTTGCCCACCCTACCAACAGGCTTGTCATTTGCGCAAGAATAACCTATTGGCTAAAGAGGATTCCCCTTCCCTCCCATTGGATGAAGCCTTTTCCTCCATGGAACTTTCAAGCCATCAAGGAGAAACCCCTGCCCATTCATCAGCCTCCTCGACACAGAACACTGTCAAATAACATTACAAAAAGGTTCATCAAGATACATAGTACTGTACATGAGTACGTTTTTAATTTCTTAGATTTCTCAAACAATAAATCGATTTTACCATTTCCTTTAATTCATTGTTAAGTCATTTGTTAATTGTGTTTTTTTTTGGTTGCAAAGTGAAGGACCTTGTGGGTTTAGATGTCATTATCAGACGCTCTTCAGATCCAGAGCGACATGTCGATGTCGTTTAGCAACTTACGTGTCGTGTTTTTGGTGGAACTGGATTTGGGTTGCTTGGTTTGATGTTTTCTGTGAAATTGCTTCTGGGCCGCAAATAACCATGGCGAATCGGCGATACTAGTCATAAATATCATAAATAGACTTCAGAGAGACGAGACTAGCGATGAGGGAGAACAGACGTCGGCACCAATTGCGGCACAAAACCAAGTGGCTCTCATGGGCACCTTTCATACCAGAGTTATTATATTTATAGAATAGTTTCTGTACATTCCGTTCCATCACTATGCTGAAACCTCATTGTGTGGTCAGGACTCGAGGCCTTGGTGAACTGCAGGGCTGCAGCACCTGAGACAGCAGGACGTGCTTAGAAAGTCTGTTTTATATCCGATGGCAGGTTTACTTACTTTAATGTTTCTTTTTTTTATGTACAGAAAACACTGTTTTCTCTCCTACAAAAAAAAACGTAAACTCTTCCTCAGGTTTTGTGAAAGCTGGCCAGAAGCAGCATACTTTTTGATAAATCAACAACAGACATCTTTAAAATGCTTCATTACAACGTGAATACTATAGATATCAAGGCTAGAAGTATGATTGAAACTGAACTTATTTTAAGTATATATGGCATGTGGCAAGCAGATATAGCTAACAGACCAATAGAGACAATACATTACATACATTATCCAAAGTAACAAACCAATAGTGCATACAAAGAACTAATGAAGGTGTGTGTTTGTGTGTGTGTGCAGTTGCAATGATCAGCACGCCCAACAGAAGATGTCTACGTGGGGAACAGACATGAAGATGCTGATGTCAGAGCTGTGTTTCAGATACAAACTTTTAACCACAAAAACAAATGTTTCATATCCTCCAGACAACATTTCTCTGTTTGGAGACGTTTTCTCGAGACAGTTTGACATGAGCCAACCACAAACAGACCAGAGGTCATTTCATTTTGGCCTGAGACACAGTTCATTGCCGAATAGAATAATAGTAGTCTGGTGAAATGTACCAACACGAGACGCAAACTTTATTTTGGGGCGTTTTACATTTACATGTATGCATTTAGCAGACACTTTTATCCAAAGCGACTTCCAAAAGAGAGCTTTACAAAAGTGCATAGGCCACTGATCATAACAAAGTTTTCAGTCTGAGACGGGAAAACAGTTGTTTCCAAGATGAGCAACATGGAAAGACTTAAAGTTAATGGTATGTGTTCTACTTTAATTGGGTACATGTTTTACAAGCAGATAGTCAAATGCATAATAGATTCATTTTACCAACAGACCCAATTGGAATAACCAAGATCCACGTGGAAAACACAGGTGTCGATTTTTGGACACTTCGGTGTGTGGCGAAGGCTGGAGAATTATGCAATTTCTACCTAAATAACATTCAAGTATTAATAAAGGAAACACCATTCCAACGAGGTGTGTGTGTGGAGAGAGTGTCCAAGGAGGTGCTGTGGAAAGAGAGGATGATGAGTTCTGAAGACGTTTCCTTCTCCTGTGAGGTGAAACTGGAGGTTAGGGATGAAGGCTCTGGGTCTTCGTCCTGTGAACCGTATAACTTCACTGAAAAAGGTGAGGTCTCAAAGAAAAGATCACTTTATTGATGTAAAATCAAGATTTCATCACAAAGTATGCTAACTAATAGATCTGTTTTCAGTTTTGAATTTACCTCAAACCACCACCTCAGCCAGTCTCATCCTATCCACTAGAGGAGGTTCAGATGACCTAGCCCAAGGTGAATGTTGTATTGACAGCTATTGTTGCCTTGTAAACCAACAGATTAGAAATGGACCCACTGTAAACTATTCAGAATAAAATGTTTTGGAAAGCAGTTCTATGCTGATCTGAAAGTTCTTGCCCTCAGGATTCGGTCCACAGTTCCCTCTCTTCAGCGGACTGATCACCACTTCTCTCTTCTGTTGTATTCTCCTTATCGGCTACGTGGTATGCTGCTACCGCCACAGAGAAGGTGCAAATTCCTCACTTTCTTTCCCAGATATTTCTTTAAAAATACTTTTTGTTTACTGTATGTTTTTCTTCTTTTTTTTTTCTTCGACGGTTCACTTTAAGCCAATAAATCCTCCACTGCCATAAGAAGGTAAGAGCACGTTATACTTTTTGTGTTGGCTCAAGCAGAACTTTATATGATGTCTGTGGATTTCCATTTGTGTTGACAGAAACCGACATGAACAGGAAGATTCACTTGAACCTGTGTGTGAGTATTGAGCAGTCAATGTATCCTCTGAAAGCCTGTTTAAATGCAGCCACAAACCACCCTGCATGTTTTGTTTTATTCTACAATAGATTTTCACCTGTGTGAAAATCACTTGATCATCAGCAATAGACATGAATAAACAGCTCTTGGGTTTCCTGGGATTCTAGCACTTGTTTAGTAACTCTGTTGCCTTATACTCAGTGTTTTACATTTGATAATTGCTCCTAAAACAGATGCGGTCATCCAAAGACCTGCAACCGAGGAAGAGGTGAGTAGTCGTGTGGTCAGTGAGAATGACTGAAGGATAGCTCTAAACATAATGATAGTTGCTTTCACTCTCAATGTTAATTTGTAACATATAACATTTCATTGTAATATTTCATTGTAATATTGTAAAGTATAATAACTTATCCTGTCTTTCCCTGTTCACTCTATCACTCTTACAGGAAGACACTGTTGTGAATTATGCTCCAGTGACATTTCAACGGCCATTACAACCCAGAGTTGTGCTTGATCATTTTGTCGAGTATGCAGAAGTTGTCATACACTGAAATTAATCTTCTTTAACATTTAAGAGACATTTTGCAAATGTTGCTATCTCTGGTTCCTGTCCTGAGGTATATTCTCTTAAATAAATGAAATGGTAATGTTGTACTGAGGATGTGTGTAAAATATTACTTAGTATGTGAAAAGTTGTACTCCGTATGTGTTAATAAAAATAGAGCATGCATTGCAGTTGAGTCAAATTATTTAATTCAAGCAAGGGTGATATGTTGGGCGCACAATATGTTTTAGGTGGTTTATTTATTCAATATTCCATTCTCACTTTGTTAAAGACTCGTAATTTTGCATTGCAGCACTAAAAGTTCATGTGTTGAGTATTATTAATAAATCAATAAATAGTAGTAAATAGCCTACATTTACTGAATTAAACTGTACACAAAATGCAAGTAACTGATGACATGTTCTCTATTTAGGCTCATCAGCGAATTACATTGTTGAATCAATGTCTGTTCAACATTCAGGGACCTTATGACGGCCGGACTAATGAATAAGAAATATCCTAGTGTAACTAAATTCACCAGATGTCGGTAGCTGACCTAAATACTGAGGTTACTGTCATAGGTTTCTCGTGCTTGATGACCTTGGAAAGGCTTTATCGTAGTGTTAAGTCATATCTGATTACATTTAGTTTCAGCTCGTGCAGGTTCAGTTGAAGT
>NW_027120576.1:0-16800 GCF_038355195.1 Osmerus mordax
GCCATTTCCTATTAGTTCTCACTGCAGAAAAAAAGACCACAGAGAAAGAAAATTAGGTGTTATTGCAGTGCTTATGAAGTTGGGGACCAAACATTGAATAAACATGAAGATTTAACATGAGTTAATGGCACCCACTATTTTGACGAGATATTCTGCAGTATTCAATGAATCCATGAGAACTCTCATGGTGGTCATCTGAATTTTCTTTCTTTGAGGCTTTTACCATTCCTCACCACATTCAGTAGTTGTTATAACACAATGACATGACCACGGTAAGAAACTGATATTTTTAAAAGAAATGTGTGAAAACACGCACAACTGATTGATAATGGCAAAATGCTGATCAGTTGATCCTATTTCATTTGCTAGATGAGAGTGATTTATCACACAAGTAACCCAATTACATGCCTAACGCTGTCCAAAAGTCATAATTCAATTTCATGATAGGGCTAGTGCCAGCCAAATTAAATACTGTAATATAATGTGCTTTCAGACCCTATATTTCATAGTTTACACTTTGATTTAATTTTCTTCACGCTTCCTTAAAGTCATATTCCAGGACATTACCACACACTGAACATGAACATTTGTATAACAAGGGTTCATATTCCAATTTGTGATACACTACTCTTTTATACATTGTATGTGCACATTCATCAAGAGTCCAATAAAGCTGTCACAATTGAGCAATTATGGATATCTTCAATCATAAAAAGTGAGATCAAGAACAATTCGGAACAATCCATCACAGTTCTATACTCTAATTTTGAGATATCAGTTCAGTATGTTCTCTGAGATGTGACCACAAATGGGTTTCTTTTAAGTGAACATGACCAGTGTTTCTACAGAAATGAATACATGGGTTACACTCATTTGTCACCTCTCTGGATAGGGATGCACACACTGAATACCAATGACCAATGACACCTTCTTCACTTGAGGCAAAATGTTCACAAATTCATTTGACCTTAAAACTTTGACAATAACTTAAGGAAGGTCAAGACATTCAAAACCGCCTGGGTGATATCCATCATTATTCCCTAAGCACAGACAAACTGAATGATCTTGTTTCAATAAACCAGTGAGATTGTCCCAATTCCCCCTAAAGACATATCTTGCTCTATATCTAGCTTTACTAAACTGTGAGCAAAACCACTGCATATAATAATATTGATCCATCAATTGGGTGATGCAACCAAGCTGTGCTTTGATGACAGGTGAATCGATCCAGGATCCATCGATCTTCTTACATGGCTGGACTGCAAAATGTAACCACTGCTATGGGGTAGCTGGGATATTCACAAGATTTTATTATGTGTCAGCAAGGTTTTACAAGTATCATGTCATGTAGTCAGGGATATGACACAGGCTATGTAATCACAATCTAATTGTGTTTGTTGTAATACAATATTACATAGAAGAGCAATGGGATGCCAACAGACAAGAACAACATCATTCCACCTAAACATTACAACATCACACAGTGCCTCCGTCATTAAAACAATAAGTGTGTCTTATATACTATTATTATAATTAGACCAATACGCTGTTCTTATTGGTCCAGAGACGTTCTCAGAAGTCCGCAAAAACGTTTGCAGACTTCTGCAGAGGTCTGCAAACGTTTTTTACGGACCTAGCAACAAGTGGTTGCCTTGGAGATGTAGCGAGTGACCTTGACAACATGGTGTCTCCTCCAGATTCGTCGTGTTTGACCTACGGACTCGGTCAACAAACGTTTTAACATATCTCTACTTACAAAGGCGTTTGCAGACCTGTCAAAAAGTCCACATTTGCAGTTTGCAATATTTTGTAAGATGTATCTGCTTGTAATAAAATGGACTATGTATGCATATTGGTTTGGACAGTACTGCAGTGTCCAGGGTTGTAGCCTCTCTATTCTTATCTTAAACACCCAATCCTACATCAGTCAAGTAAGACTCTAATTTCACTAATATTCTGACTGCTAAACCTTAGGGACTGAGGTGATGTCCCTGACAAATCTGTGTAAATAAAAGTTACTTTATTTCCTTTCTGCACCAGTGCTTAATCACACTTTCCCTATCAATCTTAGAATACAGGGAGGCTGACAAAAAAGTGAAAAGTTTAATCTGCCTGGCGGCTAGAGAGACATTCATAGTGAGGGACTCTGCCAGGAAGCCAAGGGGACTTTTTTCATAATATTATTATTCCTTTTCACAAAGGTCTTGCCAGTAGCTCTGCTTGCCTGCAGCTATTTTGCCCTGTGGGAAGTGATGTCTCTGGCGACTTGCGGCAATCTTGTCGCCACTCCCAAAAGGTCGAAGCCTATTTCCCACTCGTCGTCTACTTTCCTCTGCACAGGCTTCTCCTACTACTAGCTCTAATTATCCTGGTGCTATGAGGCATGTCAGAACATATTCAACGTACTCATACCTAGCAGGTCTACTCTCTCTACACTACACTTTAATTGGTCTTCTTTTTAAATGTGTATTGACAAGAAGCAAGTCATGGATGCAAGCAGCACTGTATCATTCCCCATGTTTCAAAACCAAACCCTCAATTATAAACATGCATTGCCAAGCAAGTGCATGGTATTGAACTCAGCACTATTTGGGTAAAAGCCCAATAAAGCATGTATTGTGAACAGAAGCAAACAAGAATGTTGTTTCAGAGTTAGTAAAACGTAAAGTTAGTAAAGTAAAACTGTAATAAAACTGATATGTAATGTTTCAGACAGTCTAGAAATCCATAACAGATGACTTACAAACTTAGCCTGGACTACTCCTCATTGAGCATGTCTGGGAAAATAATAATTCCTGGTTTTGACTTCACCAAAATGTGTATTTTTTGTTATTTTTTTCATGGTAAATCCTGGCTCTCTTAGCCCCTAGTGGTAGACATTTGTTAAGCCTTTTCAATATACTCTGATGTATCATAGATAAGGGTTGTGGATGATAGTAGGCCGTCAGCGTTTGAGCCTCAAAATTAATATTCATAACTTACTTACTAAATGCCCATAACTTTGCCAGAAAGCATTATGAAGGGATGGGCTGGGGCTGCAACTCAGAGTGAAGGTAATTACAAATAATCATATCAGTTATCATATTGTTTCTGCTTTATGATTATTGAAACTAAACCACTGTGCACAGTATTCAAGAGTTGAAGATGGAAAACCATACATTCCTTTGTTTTAGATACAATATGTGGTGCTTAGATTTCCAGATGATAAGCATGATTCAGACACCATGATCTTTGCCAAAATACTTTTATGTTAAGTAGTTAGCAATTAGATTTTGAAGTGTAATTTTCCAAATTTTTTGTCATATAGTACTTGAGTTAATTTTGATTATTAGAGTGCATGGGATTTAATTGCATTTGGATCAAACGTGCCGAGACATCAAACAGTAATTTGCTTAATACTCTCATCTACGCTGAGAGGACGGAATATGAATTAACAACAGTGATTGGCAACTCCAACTGCACATTTAGAATTTTGCAATGAGGCAGACCATTTCTTAAAGATTAAATCGCACAGTCAACGCCTCTCTAATGTACTGTAATGCCATGTTTATTCACTGAACATCAAATATATATAATATTGTCATTAATTATGAACGTTTATTTTATTTCTATGGCCATTGGAATGTAATGCTGTTTCTAATAATGAGGAGGAGATCAAACTCAGGACAACCTGGTCCTAAAATCAAAACAAGAATTCCACCTGATGCATGTTGCAGGTGAGGATTAGTGACCAATTACATTATTTATAAAATTCTAGTCTGTACGATGCAGGATGGGATTCCCAACATGAAATGCATTATTTTCAACAAAATTTCAATGCATTTTTATGTGCCACTTCCCAAATTTTAATATGTGCTTTACAAAGTTAATAGAAAACCTACTCCGACATTTATTTAAAAATCCAATTTAGCCCAGGTGCTAGGGGATATCAGGTCTTGATGGAGTTTTGTGTCAGAACTTTAATGAAGGCACCAATACCATGGCTTAGCAGCTGATATGTATGAGCAGATGTCAGACATTGATTTGACACGCATTCCATCAACATTCCACAAACCAGGAAGCTAATACAATGCATGAATAACTCATTCGGTACACAAAGTACCAAATACAGTCCCTCATACAGTAAAACATCTTTTTTTTTTTACAGGAAACAGTGATTGTTACCATGGTTTTAAATTAAAAAGGAAATCATAGTTTAATAATGCAAATTTTAAGAAACCATGTACAAAATCGCTCTGGATAAGAGCGTCTGCTAAATGACTAAATGTAAATGTAAAATATATTTGACTTGGTACAGTTTATGTGTGTTTACGGCAAGAGCCTGCATAGACAAGACAGTTGGAACAGTTGAACAGTATATCTTCTCCAGGGGTGAAGATCAGAATCAGAATCAGAATGGGATTTATTCCCCATGAAAGTTTGCACAGACAAGGAATTTGCTTTGGCAGGAAGGTGCATAAAATAAACATATAGGGACCAAAAATTTAAATATGTGGACTATCTATACTAAGTACTAAGTGGAATTAGAATAAAATAAAATATACAATAAAATACAAGTTGCCGTAATGTACAATATAAAAAAACAAACATACAAATATAAAAAAAAATACAAATGTACAAGATACAATTTTGTAATGCAGTGAAAAAAGCAGTGTGTTTTAAGCAGGAAGTCATTAGTCAGTGTGGACCCTTGGCCTTGTTGAAGAGGCCAGCAGCGGAAGGGAAGAAACTGTTGAGATGAGCAGCAAGACCAGTGAAAACTTCTCACCCTGAAAATGACAGGCCCGACTATAACTCCCCCAGTGGAAAATGCCAGAACCTGACAGAATGGCAAAACAGTGTAAAGGTCTAATCTTGATGACCTGTTTAGACATATAGCAAAATATTGGCATTTTAATAAAAAATGCCTCCTGACATTCCTTTTTAACTCTTGTTTTACCCTGTCAGCATGACCTTTTCTGTGCCCCTACTGTGAATCTTTCCTCATGCTCAGATTATCAAGATGCTTTGGTGTTTCCAACACACATTCTCCGTCACAGTATGATACCTTGCATAACTTAATATACCATCTTGAAGAATGATCTGCCATGCAAAAGGTAGAAGATGATTTTACAGATTTCTAGAAGAAGAAGAAAGCTGTAGAGATAAGAGTCTTTGTGGTTCTTGACTGTTCTCATTCCTTGATTTTGTTTGAGTCAAGATTTGGGCAGTATGGAATTCTGGTGTTTATGGACATATCCTATGTTTACTGTCTACAACATTCTGACTCATGCATAAGAAGCTGTCTTTTCATATTATTGATCTGTCTCTTTTACACTAATCCACAACCTGACCTTTAAAGCAGTCCTTTGTCATATGACTCAAGTTGTCTCTGGAAAATAAATGGCATTGTGTGTGTGCGTTTGTGTGTTCTAGTATGTGTGTGTATTAGACCATTAATATCCAGAAAAGTCCCTGTTCCCAAAATGTGAAAACTGTACTGTTCACATGTATATGTATTTGCTTTCCTTTTATTTCCATCTCAGTCCCGCACACATCACCACACAAAGCACAGCAGCCGCATACTGCCACTAAGCCAATTTAATTAGCCAAGCTTCTCAAAGCATTTCTAAACAAGACGTCTTAAAACCTAATAAGACATCAAACAAGTCTGACAGCCTGCCCCCAGGAAATCAGCCACATTGTTTTACACTCAGACGAGTATTCATCGCTTTCCAAGAACAATCTTTAGAAAGAGCACAGGTTCTTATGGGTTGCCAATTTACCAATTGTTTTCATTTAAGTCTCCAGTATTTTCGTCTTCCAATATTATTGAGGAGAGGACTGTTTCATTCTCTGTGGTCATTGGTTTCTAGTTTTAATAATTGCCTTCTATTCATACTTCAGCCAGAGGCTACATGAAGCTGTATGATAATTGCACAAGCCTGCAGACATTGCAGTCTTGCCATCCCCAACGTGGCTAAACTAATAATTCAGAGCCTGAACATTTTTCACTTGAGCCAATTAGATTCATAAATGGTCTTATAGAACTTCACTTTTCTCTCTTTTTATAAATACTGTACATGGTATCATGTACATGTTCCCATTTTTGACATCACAAATTGAAAAACAAATTATTTATCAAAATGTGTTACAGTAAATACATTGTATAATTTCTACTGACATTTTTTACAAAGTTGATGTGATAAAAAATACATAATAATCCATAATGGAATCCATCCAATAACATGAGATAGAGCAGGTAACAGGTGACAGGGAAGCAGCCCAATTCCAGAAAATAAATGAGGGTGATTTAACCAGCTGGGGCTTCTGGACCTGCCTACATCAAGATTGACAGCCGCCAGATTGCTTACAGAGTTGTCAGTATGCTTGCTGACCTCTGATATCTGGCATGTATTTTCAGGAATTGGGACGGAGGTGGTGGTGGTCGGGTCAGCCAGACTATTTTTTTACGTGATTAACCATGAGCTGTCCTCCAAATAACGATATCTGTCTGGTCCTGACATTCAAAGACCTTCTTGTAAATTAGATGTGACATAGAATTCAGAAAAGACAAGGTGGAACCCCATACATTGCAGACCTTAACCTACTTCACCTTATCTCTAAGAGTATTACAAATGTATTTTGAATAATAAAAAATACACTTTCTAGACAAATACAAATCTCAGCTATAAATAGAGCTTCTCTCTAAAATGAAGGATTATTTCAGTAACCCTTACCAGAAAACTAAATTACAAGCACATTGACCTGCTCCATAAATTCAACTGTGAAAATGTGAACAAATAATGTATCAATGCGCTGGAAAAACTAATAAAATAATATATGTAGAGAGAGCAAAAGAGAGAATGAGAGAGAGAGCGAGAGAGATAGATATATACTACATATCTATGTATACAGTAGGCACAATGTGTATACTGTATACGCCATTTATACTGTGCCACACATCCATATATGTGAATCTTGGTGTAGATACCTTGACCAGGCATTAAAAATAGAAAAGACAGTAGAGGATTGACAACCCCTCAGAATAAAATAAATGAATAAGTAATCTGGCACTGCTGTCTTTGCAATGAAGTGATTGCTAAAATTGACATGTCTGACACATCTTACCACTAATTGGGGGGAATTGTACCTCAAGAGTGGTACGGTCGGTGAGAATATAATTAATTTTTAATCAATAACAAGTCCATATTCCTTGGTCTTGTTGTTGAAATAGTTAATAAGAACCTGTGGATGAACAAGCACAATCCATTTATAGGACCCTAAACCCTCTTTTTAGTTTAGGATTTTGGTCATTTTGGTCACGGATTGTTGTTTGTATATTTTCATGGAAAATCAACACAAACTTGAATACATGGGAGTGTAGGCAGAATATTTATTTAGGTTGTCCACACAACTTGGGTAGAGTAAAAGGTCCTGTATTACTTGTGTTAAGTCAAGCTGTGAAGCTCTCAATGCTTCATTAATGTATCGCATAATTATTCATGCTGGTTTTATCAAAAAGCAAAACAAAGTATGTTTTATTTCTATGTTACATTTGAAAATGGCGTCTTCTTCCAATAGCAGCCAAATGTGGATGGAGTTTTCTATTACTATCTGGGACCTTATCCTCCCCCGACTCCAGGCACTCTGCATCGTATATTCCACTTCAGTTCATTTTAGGTGATCCTGTTCCTGATATGCAGCAGAAATACTGAGGGATTGTGCTGATTAAACTTGTGAGGCAGTGTCATATTGCAGAAAGTGTTGAGAAAGCATCGTCTCCAGCACTAAGCCGAGCTGATGAAAGCATTGCATGACATACAGTAGAAGCACACAAAGCTAGGATGGGTAAATATTCACCCTTCAGGGTCTAATTTGTTCCTGAATGGGATACCTGACTAGTGTTCAAAGTGTTCAGCGCTGAAGTGAAGTGCCATTTCTGTTGCTACATTTCCTTTTTCTTTCTCAATGAAAAATGGCAAATCGTAGAAGTTTCACAGCAAAATAGGTTTTTCTACCCCTTTGCAAAGTAGCCATTGAGCTTATTTATGTCTTAATCAGATTGTTGTAAAGGCTGATTTGCTGCTGACCTCATGGTGTCTTTAAATTGTCAGCCAGTAAAAATCACATCCATCAGAAATCAAACACGTAATAACCTGGGCAGTCTCTAGTTTTAGATAGATGACGTGTACCTATGTGACCAGTCATGAACATTTGTAAAAAGTGATGAATTGACATAGAACAGAAATATATACTCACAAACTAGTCAATCTGTCAGAAACACAGTCCAGTATAGTGTTGTGCGTACCAGTTCATTTCTAGGTTACACTGAGGTTTTTCCCATTGTCTCTTGCTTACTCTCCAAACTCGTAAATGCCACAATCATTTCACTTGCTCAAAAAATATTGATTTCTGGAATTGCAGTTTCAAGCCGTGGGCACCATAGAGATTGAACTAGTCTGAGTGAACTGTCATTATGGATTTAACAGTTCATACTGTAGGTATATATTGGGGATTCACTTCCCCACTGAGGCCAGGAGAGAGTATTCATAGATCAATAACAAACTATGACCTGAATTGTATGGTATGTATATGTTTAATTCTTAGAATGTAATGAAATTATTATGAGTACAACTCTGTCTTTTCCAACGTTCCTCTCCCTGTTGTCTAAGAAAGGGAAATAGTCAATACTTGTTTAATTTGTGTATTGTTGCAAAAAGGATGATAGCCGTAGGTTCTATTAAATTCTTAGATCAGAGTAATCATACCTCTCACTTGGAAAAAAAAGAAAACAACAAAACAAACCTGTCCCAACATACCGCTTACACATTTCACAGCCATCTTACACATCCTGAATGATAACCGCAAGTGAAACTGTGATAATGTTAGCAATCAAAACAAACAATAAGGTCCATGCCATTACCCATTTCAGGAAAGCCTCAGCCACAAAGAAACTCAACAAATCAACTCAAACTGTAATAGAGGGCCTTGTGCCCAGAGGCTTCACCGAGTGCTGACCCAACTAAAACCCAATCAATTATGTATTGATGAACTGCTGTAAGTCTGCATCTTATCAGAGTACCTTTTGGCATTACCAGAAAGAAGTGGAAGGATCTAACCTCAGCAAGAATGGAGCAATGTCACGTCTGTGACTTGAACCCCTACGGGTCCTGTTGCACGTTGCCAGGACCCTCTCCAATTGGCAACCTGTTCTTCTGGGTTGTCTGTTGAAAGAGCCTGCAAGCCAAGAAGAAGAAAAAAAAACAAAAAAAGGAAGACTTGAGGCACTGCTGGATGACGGGTGGGGGTGAACATCCTGGCTGACTTTGACAAACTGATAATCGAACAGACTGGTAACACAAGATTAATCTGTGTAATTATCGTCAACATGGCTTATCTCCCAAGGAGAAATGTTATGACAAGGGGATACTCTTGGATGTATTCCACACAAGAGCATTTTGGTTTGCCAAATGCCCAAGTCTTTGGATGAGTTTAGCAGAAGAACACATTCTTCACTAAACAGTTGAAACAGGAACAGTCTTCATGCAGACAAATCATTGAACAGACAATTAATCTGAATGAACTATTCTCATTTCTAGTCTACTTTCGAGTTCAGTAATGTGGTTTCGAAACTGGTACAGTTTACCTTTGAATCCTGAGATATTTTTCTTAAAGCCAGTTAGCCATGTGAGGAAAAAGACCATTTGATTTCCAATACACTTGTCATCCTCCTGTCTGTAAGTAGGGGTTAATGTGTGTGTTCCAGGGAAACATCCTGCTTATTCTCCAGTACCCTCAACTCCCTGCAGAGGTTAGCTGTGTCAATACCTCACGCTTGATTGTCTGATTTCTTTTGAAACCAAATAACCTGTTTATACCAGTGGATCTGCGCCTGTCCCCGGCCATCTGCCTGAACGCTGCTCTTCCACTGATAAATTACTCTCATCAGCTTGCTTTCCTGCAAGCTTTTGTTAAACTTCTTGCCAGATTTACTGTGGTACACAAATTACAATAAATGCATATTGGGATGACTTCTGCCTGCATCTTAAGTGATCTCAAGTGGTCTATTAATACCTTGTCCTGTCCATTTGATGTTCTTGTGATGAGTAGTCCTTCCCAGTTCATTCCAGACTTTGGTGTCCAATTTTAGTTAAACCATGTCCATAAAGGACATGGTTAATCCCAGGTGAATGAAGTAGCCTAGCTCTTGCCATGAGTTAACGTTAGTATTAACCCAAATACTGTACTGTGTACCCCAAAACAAACTTCCATAAAATGATTGATCGATAAGCCATTGTGTTCTGGCGTAGTTTTCAACAAAGTATTCGATTTTTAGGCAAAATGTCATCTAATTAGTCATCTGTAATGTATTTCTTGAATAACGGATTCAATTATGTTGTCGTCACGTTAACCCAGCAGCCCGAGTCACTGATACAAAATTAAAGGATTGCGGATAAGTTGAATGTCACATTTGCATGGCTCTTGAAGGCGTTAGTTAAACATTTGATTGTGATAAAGACTGTGTGAGGTTCATTACGATGGGCGGGACTCCAGCTGTGCTCACCAGGCCTTCCTCTCCATTCGGAGTAAGCAGGAGATGCCCAGGGTGGATGACCAGGAATGCAACACGAAAAGAGCTTTCGACCCCCACAGGGCTGAGGTGTTATTAATGTAATATAACACACAAACTTGTCGGGGGGTTGCATTTGAAACACTCCCTTGTGTGCTATGTTGTCTGCCTGTCAGTGCTGGCTACCTCATAGTGCATACACCTGAAATGTGCTTCAGTAATGTTGGACAAGGGGATGCTGGGAGATGACTGACAAGTAGTTTATTGGTAACTGTTATGAAAAAAAGATCCTACAGTGATGTGAAATAATATGAATATTCTGCTCGTAAAGACCCCATGACTCCTGAGCTTTTGTAATGTTTCACTGTATTTCATTTATTCAAAGTACTGTCTCTCTGACAGCTTGGTATCCATTTTCCCTTTCATCACTAATAATGTGATGTTTATTTTGTACATCTCAATATAGATAAAAAGATGTCCTTTCAAATGTAATGACACTTCATTGACTTTGTTTGACAAATACCATTTATATGTCTTTCCAATAAAAGGTTATGCAAACAATCTTATGTACGGTAAGTAATCAGGTTTTGACTATAGCGTGTCTGACACCCTGTGTGCAGATACATGGAGTCTTTTATTGCACGTGATGGAATTATGCAGTGTTTAATGTTGTCGGAAATAGCTTCACTTAACTGTGCGGTTCAATGCGTTGGGTTTCTTGCTTTGCTCCCTGCTCTTGTGTGGTTTGGTGCATGTGAGACAGTGAAGAGATCTCCTGGGAAATACTTTCAACATGAACAACACAGTCCATTTCATCATGCTACTGTCACACTACTGTATTTTGAGTACTGTATGTACTCAACATACAGTACAGCACTTGTCACAAGTTCGGACTAAGGTAGGTAACTTACATGCCTGAGTTATACCATAAGCATGACTTTGACTGAACATACTTTTTGAGAGCTTCCCTTTCATGCCTCCTCTTCAGTAAGCAGTCCTTGGGGTGAGGGGCCAGGAGGCCCATGGTCAACAGCCCAGTGGATCGATGACAGGTCAAACCACGGAGGCACTGGCAGTATATGGTTCATCTGACAGCTATGTGTTCCACTTTAGCCTTTTGCCCAACCACTTTCCTCAATGTTCCCAGGGTCCTTCAAGTGGCTTTTTGAATCCAGTTAAGCCAATATGGTAGCTTAGTGTAAATTATTTTGAGTAACACTTCGGATGAATTGGCCTAATAAGTAGCATTATACCAATCAACAACAAACCATTGATTTTGGTTAAGTCATTCAAATTGGGTTGGCTACAGTTATGAATAATCATATTTACCGCACTAATTTTGGTACAGTAATCTCTGGCAAAAGTGTTCATTTGTAGCAGTGCAGCATAATACAACCCCCAGACTGCAGTTCCCTGGGGAGTCGGGACAACTTTCAGTCGATTTTTGGGACACAGCTGCTTTCAAACCATAGTCTCTGAGTCCAGATTATGTAAAAGAGCATCCTTCTGTGTACCAGAGTTACGTAAATGTTAAAGCGAGAGAGAGAGAGAGAGAGAGAGAGAGAGAGAGAGAGAGAGAGAGAGAGAGAGAGAGAGAGAGAGGAGAGAATATAATCACTAAAATCAGATTGTGTATGAAAGCGTGGCAGTATACAAAGCTGGCAGAAAATTAGTTAGTCTAGTATGTACAATCAGAATGTTGTATTGTATACATATCTTGAAAGCCAGAACACCAAGTCAATGGCATTCAAAAACAATTAGAAGGAAACAGGACATTTCTCCCTGTCATTTGTTTAATTTTGATTGAAGGCCAAAAAGGGTCTATACAGTCCATACATTTTATACAGATATGTAGATATTGACCTAAAAATGTAACAGTATTAAATGTTTTAAGCAGTCAAAATAACATGATTGAGATGGTAAGTTTGATGAAAGGCGATAAGTAACCTATTCATATTAAATGTTATCTCCGGCACTATCTGTCACATGGTTCCTTGTATTGTTGTTTGTAATAAACCATTCTTAGAGGCACTGTATTCTCATGACAGATGCCTCATGTCAAAAAACGAGAAGAAAACAAATACTATTATGACAGTTAGTGATCAAAGAAAACGACTCATTAATAAGATGTTAGCCTTTGTGCACCATCTCCATTGTGTTATTCTCCCTTGACAGTGTATGAAAAAGATTTTGAATATGTGATAAGTCAATGCTAATTGATGCCATAGTGACAAATAACTAGGATGATGCAAAAAAAAGCAAAGTTGTTTTTTAAGTGAGTCATTTATCATTTACAATCTACTGTGTTGTACAAAGGACACCAATATACTTTAACTTGCATTGTAACATTTACAATTTATTATGAAGTCTGTAACATGTTATTTCTCACATTGCAATTAAATGAGAGCAAAATGGGGGCCAATAAGTCACAAATAGGTTTTATGTTGAGTGAGGATGCCGTCAAGAGGTTAAATCATGAGTTCAACGCAACAAAGCGTTAGCAGCCTTGTTATACTGTCTTGCTTGGCTTTTAGAAGTCAAGTTAGCTTGCAAGCTTTTGGTGTGAGTTGCAAAGTTTTGTATATCGGCCGTAGAGATGTCTGCCTTCTCTTGAATATTTTCATTGTTTTCTAGAACTACATTGGGCTATTCGTGTGGTGCTCAAAGCACACACAAAAAAAACACATTTGAAAAACTATCTGACGATTGGCTGAGCAATGGACATGGATCACTCAACTGTGCACTGCAGCAGTATACATAATGATCCAAAGTAAGATGCATCAACATGTCATTAAAATATGCACAGATAAGCATACATCTGAGTGAAGAGTATTGTCATCTACAATTGTAGAACACCTAACACTCCATACCTTCTCAGAGGATGCCCTAACAGTTGTTTTCCCCATCAGAAAAAAGAATCAATTCACTGCTTATTTGCATAAACACCTGTCAGTCCTTTGTCCCCCACTGATATCGAATTATTTGTGTCCCTGTTGAGAATATCTTTCTGTTTACTTGCTTGCGTTCTATAAGTCTCTCTCAACATTTGAAGGCTAGTGTCTAGCTTCTTTGCCCTTTCAGCTTTTGAACTTACAGTTCAAAAGTTACACGCTCTTATCCAGAGAGATTTACAGTAAGTACAGGGACATTCCCCCGAGGCAAGTAGGGTGAAGTGCTTTTCCCAAGGACACAACGTCATTTTGCACGGCTAGGAATTGAACCAGCAACCTTCTGATTACTAGCCCAATTCCCTAACGGCCTATTCCCTAACCGCTCAGCCACCTGACTCCCATATCCAAACCTTTTTGAAATGCTGTCAACATTTAAAGTGTTAGGGGGATGGCACACACATTTCATAAGTAATTCTTAGGCAATTATACTTCACTGTCATTTGTCAATACACTCATTCACAAAATGAGTTCAGTTCTGCAAGGGCCATTTCATTTAATGTACAAGTCTACCAGTATCACTTGATGGTTAATTGAGCTTCTCCACCTTTTCTGTGTTTTTGGTGGCTAAAAAGGGTTCTGCTTCACAGACACTAGTTTGTTAAAGCTGCATCTTGGCTTCTGCCTAGCTATAGGAGCCATGTATCACCCCACCAGATAGGCCAGTAAAAATGATGATGCGTGTGTCCTTGGCATGAGGGAATGGGGGTTTTAGTAGGGCTCATAGCTTTTATCTCCGGGAGCCTCAGTAGAGACTAGCCATCACAAGGTCAGCCTCTCAAGATTCTCAAGGTGAAACATTAGTTGACTATATCCCTCTTATCCTATTCAATTAGCATTATTTTTGTTGTTGTTGAACAAAAATCAAGTATAGCAAATGTGCACTACATTTGGACGTGGTGGAATTTCACAAAATATAGACTTTTTGGAGGGATCACACAGCCATGGTTTAAAGACCAGGATTTGGGCAGTACAGAGCAGAGAAGTGGTAGCAGACTGTACGCACAACAAATCCCCAACTCCCAACGTGAACACGTGCCACAGGTAATTTGCCTGCAAAACTGTATCTGACCCAAAAGCATGATGGTACACAGCGGGGGTCAAATTAGAGGGGCAAAAGGAAGGTGACCCAGCTTGGCAGAAAACCACCATGCTTGGTTAGTGGAAAAGTATGAGGCTGGAAATGAAACAGATGGCCAAACAATAACTGGAAGCGAAATACCGCCCCAGGGGAAGAAAATGAGACTTGGTTGGGAGTTGGCATTATGGGGTTTTCCCCTGCTGGGGCCATGCCTTTCTGATCGTGTCCCTCCCTGTGCCTGTCACCTCCTAAACCAATAAATCATTGTGACAATAAATGCTGTGACATCTGCCACAGAGCATCTGATGGCCGACAGAAGTCATCAGGACCCTTGATCTGTGGACTAAAATAAGGATTGGCTGAGGGGCCATTGAGAAGGCCACCAGCAGTACAGGATCTGGGGCAACAATTTACATAACGGTTTCAATACTACCATGTCACTCCGTGCAGTAGCAATGCCAAGAGTAAAAACACAGTAGATACATAATAATTGCAGTATGATTAAACTGTATTCAGTTTTTTGGGGGTAAATGTTATTATATAAGTGTAAGAAAGCACAGTGTGAGGAAGGGGTATCAAAGGGCAGTGGATGTTGTAGAGGGGTAGTTAAAGGTTGCGTTACAAAAACAAGATGTACTGTATATGTACTGTCAAGTAGATACATGGTAATTCATGTATCTTTAATAAAAAGTGTTGCCTGAACTACTGAAAAAAAAACGTATTGCTGGTTATGTTTAGGTATACATTATTGTTTGGTTGGTTCTTATCAAAATAATACTGTGTGTTTGATAAGTCTGAAAATTCTTTTTAATCAGTTACCTACTTTTAAATTATATTCATAGAAATTGTAGTCAGTCAGTGTGGGATGCCACAAGTTAACATTTGTTACTATGCTAATACTTAGGTCTGTAATGTCATTACTTTGCATTACATAGTTGATTTAAACACAAATAAACCATATAACTGTACGAGGTTAATGTGGCTCGTCGGTAAAGAGTTGTTCTTGTGTTGTGTGACTGTAGCAACAAAGAAATAAAGCAAGATTCAAAATAACATGTTTAACAGTGATGGTTGCTCACCCAGTGATAAAGGGATATAAGGTCATTGTTTAAAGGCAGGTAATTCCCCTTCAGAGCGTAGAGTCAAAATCAATTCTCAATCACTGCCATTATTTTCTCAATACAGTAAGTCTTTATACTGATGATTGATGATTGTTCATGGAATAATAATTAACTTGTCACTGGGACAAAAGGAATTGTTTAGCCTTTTCACAGCAATCTACCACCAATGACCCAGAATTATAACACCTGTTTTTATTTCAAGGGATGCAATCTCATGAAAAAGATGAGAGAAAATAATTAAATCATCCTAGTTAGACTAGAAGAATTTTTTTTTTTTTTTTGGCAAGTTCAAATTAAGTCTATAGTCTTTGATCTTGAGTTTAGGTCAAGTAAACATCGGTAAGAGCATACTGTCTTCTGTGGTTTTGGTTTATGTTGGTTTAAACACACACACACAGCTCTCGGTGGATTGCTGCCATTTTCAAATGAAATTTCAAGAGCATCATGACACAATATGCTGATATGAGGTTACCTTTTCCTTGGACCTGTTAGTGACCATATGCTGCAAGATTCATGTGAGTGCACAACATATCAGATGATGCAATCAAAGACAGACAACAAACCTTGCCATGCAATACACCAACACAACAACAACAATAAAGACAACTTTTCGATCAGTGTCTGGCCATGGTGGAGGCATCTGACTCTCACAAAAAGGTGGATGCCTTGGAGGTCTGCGGCTGCAGCACTAGCAGATGGGGCAGAGGAAACACCTGGGGGGGTGGTTCTACAATTCACTGCGAGTGTTCAGAAGCAGGCTGTCACACAGGGAGGAGAGATACAGTCCTGCAAGGAACTCAGAGGAACCACCAGAGGGTGGCAGGTACAGTACGTGGAGGGGGTGGGGGTGATGGGAAAAGAGCACAACTCGCTAATGAACTGGGTTTGGAAAAAAGGGATATATACTTGCATGCATTAAAATACTGTGTTAATTACAGTGGTGCGATTCTAGCGGTGTAATCCTAAAAGGCCTTGGTGACCCAGAAATATGCCTACATCCATCCATCTTTTTTAATCTGACCACTTAATGTTTTTGTATTATTATTCATTTGACTGCTGCAACTTCATGCACCACAAAGGCTCTTATTCTAATAACTG
>NW_027120577.1:0-16749 GCF_038355195.1 Osmerus mordax
TATAATTTATAACACGGTTTGATATTTCAGTGAAGTCATTGATTCCTTCGTGCCAGACCTTGGCAAGGACGATGTCAGAATTCTCAGTATTTCGCAGCAGTTATATCTCTGTGAGTAAGAAGAAAAAAATATATACTTTTTACAGCACTAATTGGAATCTTGGCTTTGCTGTGTATGTTGTAAAATGGATTTTCCCCTGAATCAACTGAAACCGCTCTCTTCCACAGAAATTAAATTGAAGGTTGCGTCATGCCATACACTGCGCATCACACTCCAGCCAGCAATGGATTTACAGCCGGGGAATGATCACAACATTACTCATTTTCATTTCAAACACTAACATTTTAGACAGGCTTTAGATTGGACACCTTTCCTTGGAGAGCTTGGGGGTCTTGTACCGAACAATGCGAGTTCTTCCATCTCCCAGTTTCACCCACGCTATGTTGATCCCAGAGTCACAACACATACTCAGCCACCAATCACAGGCAGCCTCTCTGTACCTCATCACAGGCATCCACAGGGACGAAGGGTCGACTTTGTCACACTGGTTCCCACCTTCTGTTGCCTGAGGACTCACTAGCACACTGCCATGACGAGATCTCCGCTCCCAACAAGCCGTCGTTCTGTATGCGAGCTAAACCTCTACATCGACTCCACATATTCTACCAGTTGTAAATAGGCAGCGGCACAGGGCCTGCAGCGGCACAGGGTCTGCAGCGGCACAGGGCCGGCAGCGGCACAGGGGCCTGCAGCGGCACAGGGCCTGCAGCGGCACAGGTCCTGCAGCGGCACAGGGCCTGCAGCGGCACAGGGCCTGCAGCGGCACAGGGCCTGCAGCGGCACAGGGCCTGCAGCGGCACAGGGCCTGCAGCGGCACAGGGCCTGCAGCGGCACAGGGCCGGCAGGCGGCACAGGGCCGGCAGCGGCACAGGGCCTGCAGCGGCACAGGGCCTGCAGCGGCACAGGGCCGGCAGCGGCACAGGGTCTGCAGCGGCACAGGGCCTGCAGCGGCACAGGGTCTGCAGCGGCACAGGGCCTGCAGCGGCACAGGGCCTGCAGCGGCACAGGGTCTGCAGCGGCACAGGGTCTGTCTGCAGCGGCACAGGGCCTGCAGCGGCACAGGGGCCTGCAGCGGCACAGGGCCGGCAGCGGCACTATAGCTGTGTTTATTTCAGCTCTGACACAGTGGCTAGTCTCTCTCTGGTCCCCCGGGCACAGCCCACCTGTCGCAACTGGCTCTCACACACACAACCAGGGGTCAAGTTTAAAACAGAGTAAGAGATTCTGTCCTGAGAGACCATCTATGCTTCTTAGTGATCTTAGATTCTGCTGTGTGTGTGTGTGTGTGACACATATGTACCTTAAAGATCCCATTACTGTGTGATTTCCGGACATTAATCTAAAGGAACAAAAATACTGGATAATATACTGGATAACAGCATTATCAACTAAAACTTCCTCAAACATTCTCACGACTGATAGCTGAAGCAGTCTACTCACTGGCTAGCCCACAAGGATCTGCCCTTCTGGTTGTGAGCCTTCAGAGTCGATGAGAAATGGATGAAACAGACTTTGCAGCCTCTAATCTGAGTGAATTTGTGCCGGTACGCAACTAGAGGGTTTAGATGCAGCGCCTGAGGCTTCCTAAATAAATCATCTGAACTCTCGGTACAGAGAATCTTCAGCAACAAAAGATTTACTTTCCCAGTGGCAGACCTCAATTTTATAAGCACTGTTTTGGCAAAAAGCCTCAATTACATCAGCCTGAAAAGGGGTTTGACAAAAGAGGCTGACTGATGATGAATACCCAGCTGAAAGGATGTCGTTTTGGCTGTGACTGTGCTTTTACCACATGAACAAGCATCTGAATCAATTGATCATAACTCCCACCTCTGGTATCACATTAGTCAAGCCAGTCCACGACCATGGAGAATCCCTGATCTCTGAACGCCAGTTCCACTTGAAGAGTTGACTGCCGAGTTTGTGGAAGATAATATTTACAGCTCAGGGGTAGGAAAGTACCCAAGCAGCAGCATACTGTAAGAGGAAACACTACTCATAATCATAACAGCTCTTTGTCAAAAGGCTGAGTGTGGTTCGGGGAGCTGTGAGGAAGACAACGGCCTTGTCACAGAGAGAGGGCTGTCTGATTGATGCCTGCTTAGTCCTGCTGACTCACACACACACACACACACACACCAGTGCAATGTTTTCACAGGGAGATTTTGGCATGTTCTTTCTGTCAGGTTGCTAAAGTTCAAAGGTTTTGGTGATGTCATTGGAGACAGAGGGGGCTGGATGACATCAGAGACCACACGGTGGGTAGAGAGTGCTCCTGTTGATGGAACCTGCTGGAACAGGGAGCTTAAAGGACTTTGTGGTCAAAACGTGTTTACGAACTCTGTCTCAGAGAGCATTTAAGCTGAGCTGTATGAGAACATTTCTCTCTCTCTCTATGAGTCGCTGTCTCTCTCGTCCTACTGTCTCTATTTATGTCTTCTTTGTTAAAAGACAAAACAACTTTTCTATATTATTTACGTTCATCATCGACTGTGGGTTGATGAGCATGTGAAGCTCAGCTGAGGACTTGGCTTGCAGAAGGGGTTAACCCCGTGTGGTTGTGTCATTGGGCTAGTGAAAGTAACAGGAAAGTGTGTCTCAGTTTCAGAAGATTTCTCCCCACCAGCATCCTGTGTGAAAGCAGAGTCACACAAACTAAATATCCAAAGCCGCGTGGTGTGTTGTGACACAGCTGCCCTTTGCCTCTGTGGACCCGGGGAAAGAACCAAGTGAGCTCAAACAAGGTGATTTTTGGTTCAGTCAGAGCAGAAACAGCGCTTCACTTCAAAGCCACCACAGAGGAAGAGAGAGGCGGAATGGTGACACAGCCATGCGTCACTCAAAGTATGCACACACACACGCGTTCATAAACACATGCGCACACACGCTCACAGAAGCTCATAAACACATGCACGCACGCACAAACACATGCACACACCGAAACACAAACTCCTATGAGGTTAGTTAGTTAGTCAGCCTGATGAAATGAGGAGCTGGATTCCCCCCCCCCCCTCCTCCCCCCCAGCTGGTTGCCTAGTGACTCATGGGGGATTACTTATCTGCTCCCTTTGATCTGCTAACTGGTGCCAGGGCTGTTTTATATGCAGACTGCTGGTCCACAGCCAACCAGCAGAACCAGAGAGCTGGTTTATCCCACATGGTTTTACCCTGGTTCTCATGTTATACACATTTTACAAAGACGGGGGCGTTTGTTTTAAACAACGACCTTCAACAACGGTGCCTGCCATGTTTCCTTCCATCAATGTGGGGGAAAAACAAAAGATCCAATCATCAAGGTAACAACTTGTCCCAAGCGCTCGCTCTCTTTCGCTCTCCCTCTCCCCCTCCCTCTCCCCCCCTCTCTCCCCCCCTCTCCCCCTCTCTCCCCCTCTCTCCCCCTCTTTCTCTCTTTCTGTGTTTGTACAACCAAACAGAGGCGGTGGAACTATTGTACTGTAAAACCAGTGGCAAGAATAAAACTGTCAGGAGCAGGTCCTTCATAAGCTAGCTAGCTATATTTCAGTACGATACTATTGTACTTCAACTGTTTTGCTGAAGGATAAAGACATTTTCAACATCTGAAAGACAAGCGGGTTCCGTTACGACCGCAAACCACTGCATCCGGACATTAACGGAAGTTGCACAACAGCTATGAAAAACTGCCGTTGTATACCAGGGTGGACCATAACCACAAACTGTCCTGAAGCCACAGTGGACCATAACCACAAACTGTCCTGAGGTCATGCAACTGCAGCTGGATTACTCATGTGTTGTTGAAGTTCGCTTTATTTGTCCTCATCTCGCCTTGAACAGTCCAACACAGACACACAGCGTAGCGAAACGTCCTGCCTCACAACACCGAGGCAGGAGAGAGGCAGAAGCAGGCAGCTGATTGAGACAGAGAAACACCAGTGGTGCTTTGTGAAGGGAACTGCCTCGGAGAGGGTGAAGGGAACTGCCTCGGAGAGAGTGAAGGGAACTGCCTCGGAGAGGGTGAAGGGAACTGCCTCGGAGAGGGTGAATGGAACTGCCTCGGGGAGGGTGAAGGGAACTGCCTCGGAGAGGGTGAAGGGAACTGCCTCAGGGAGGGTGAAGGGAACTGCCTCGGGGAGGGTGAAGGGAACTGCCTCGGAGAGGGTGAAGGGAACTGCCTCTGACAGGGACAGAATGCCGAGGCTGCAGCCAGCCCTGACCTGGGGGGGGGGGGTTCCTGTACTGCAGAGGGGGGTGTCTGACCTGGGGGGGTTCCTGTACTGGAGCTACAGGCACCAGAGTACAGCATGTGCCCTGCTTACCGGTAACATTTCAGCATGTTCTGATTCCGATTTCTCTCCCCCCGCCTCTCTTTCTCAGTCTCACACAAACCCCCTCTTTCCTTTCTTTCTTTCTCTCACACTTGCTCCCCCCCCCTCTCTCCCCCCTCTCTCCCCCCCCCCCCTCTCCACCCTCTCTCCCCCCCCTCTCTCCACCCTCGCTCCCCCCCCCTCTCTCCACCCTCCTCTCTCTCTCCCAGGAGCTGCTATCAGCAATTGTCACTTCACAGGAGCCATCATCAAAGGCAGCCACTCCGATTCCATCCCGTCGCCATGGCAACAGCCCGATTCAGGAGAGGTGGGCGGGGGGAGGGAGGGGAGGTATGTGCCAGAATGCTGGGGGTTGCCATGGAGACAGATCTGAGGGCTTACATAAGTATTTGTTTTGCGGGTGTGTGTTTGTGTGTGTCTGTTGCACCAAGCACATTCCTCCACATAATTAATGCTAAAGGAGTTTGTTCGCTGTCGCCCAAAATTATAAAATTGTAGTTTCAAGTGGCAGGAAGCAACACGCAGCGATCCACCGCCACAGTCAAGGTCAACCTCATTTCCTCGCCAATCAAGCCCCGCCCGTGCACAGAACAGATGTCAAATGCCATCTCCAAGGTGACACGTCAAATTATTGCGTCTTTTTTTCCTTGCTCAAACCACTCAGGTCTGCTTCTCATGGTCTCTGCTGATGGATTAACCAGAGGGCTGCATCATCCGACGAGCTCTGAGGAGCCGGCGACTCACTGGTCCTTCAGGAAACAGGCTCAGTGCGGACTGCACAGCACAGCTACTGAAGGGTGAATAAGGCTTGTTTTCTTTAGAATCTAATGCGATTGTCTGAGACCTTAATGCATGGAAACTTCCAGATGGAAAGAGGAACTGTGTGCGTTCTATGGGCCTGTGAGCAGTTCACACACACACACACACACACACACACACACACACACTCACACACACATGACTAATGGACGCCTTCAAAACAGAAACACTCAGATCAGATTGCCCTGAGTGGCTGAACTCCAAATGGAGGCAGACAGGGTGGCCATCTTGTCTAGACTGCTTGATGTATCTTCCACGTCAGTTTAATCTCCACCTGCATGACCTTCCCTGACTCCCCTGGACCTCTGAGACGTCAACACACAGGGTCGCTGTTGTTAACTGATATTTTTGTATTCATAAGCATTTTTACAGTCGTGTACGTATATATTTTTTTTTAATGTTAGGTTATTTCAAATAAATACTGATTGAAATGTGTGTGTATTCTTACAGAAGGGTTATTTGAAGGATCCGTGTGAACTATGAAGAAACAAAGACTTGTAAAGTACATTCCAATGACAACAGCCTTCAAAATTCAACATTCACTCTCCTTTCACCTATTTCTGACTCACACGTTTTCACAAGCTGCAACGCCCTCAAAACATACAGTGAAGTTCTACTGTTTCCATTGGGGAATTCCACAAAACGACTGTAGTTAGTATAATACAGTACTCAGCCGTGTTAGCTAGACACGTAGATGGTCACACCAGGTCAGACCTTGTAGACGGATAGTAACTTGGTAACGCTCATGTAACTGTGGGGAAGAGGCAGCACCCGGGTGGGGAGACAGGGACATGGACGACATGCGGGCGTACTAAGTGAGAAGAATGAGTTGTGACACTCCTCCAGGGCACCTTGGGAGCAGCATGACAGCACTGTGAACACGTCAACATGCCAGTTCTCACAGTTCCCCTCCTGTTACCGGCCTGCCAAGTCGCCCCACACTTCAGCTCAGACCGGGCCTCCTCCTCCGAAGGCCTCCTCCTCCGAAGGCCTCCTCCTCCGAAGGCCTCCTCCCAAGGCCCTGGACACTCCTGCTGGAGTGCTGTCAAGACCAGGTGGCTGAGCGGTTAGGGAATCGGGCTAGTAATCTAAAGGTTGCCAGTTCGATTCCCGGCCGTGTCAAATGACGTTGTGTCCTTGGGCAAGGCACATCACCCTACTTTGCCTCGGGGGAATGTCCCTGTACTTACTGTAAGTCACTCTGGATAAGAGCGTCTGCCAAATGACTAAATGTAAATGTAATGTAATGTAAGACCAGGCACCAACCAGGAAGTAGGCTTGTTTACACACAACCTTCAGAACAAGCAGGCTGTGTAGGACAACTGGCCAACCGGCAGGCACAAGTTAGATTTATTTTCTTCTGAAGACTGAAGAGCATGAATCATTCAGTGAAGTGTTGTGGGTTAGCTAGAGCGTACTGCGAACGGGTTAACTGTGTTGGCCTGTAGCTGTGTCAGAGCTGTTGCAACACACCTTCCAACATTACGCAACACAACAGAGGCCTACTGCACATGTGACTGCAGTCTGGTGGCATGTTCCCAGTATAAACAAGACAGCAGTCCATCTGTGCAGGGCGGGCCACAAACCGCCCTGACAAACAAAGACAGACACATACTTACCTTACAGGTAACCTTCCCAAAGCATCCTGCCTCAGGGTTGAAGGCCAAATGTTCTAGAAGAGATACTAAACAGTTCTGACAGATAAAGGCAAACCTGTTAATCTCTTAACACGTCATTAAGGATAATATCATACTTGCATGAAGGTCAGGTATGTGCATGCCTGTGCTTGAGTATGTGTACCTCTATGCCTGAGTGTGTGTGTGTGTGTGTGTGTGTGTGTGTGTGTGTGTGTGTGTGGGTGTGGGTGTGTGTGTGTGAGGGTGTGTGTGGGAGCAGATGTGTAATGCTTGAATATTTTCTTAACTCCGGACATACCAATTAAACTTCAAGGAATGACAGTCATCTGTGTCACGCTACAATCAGGTTGAAGACTTCCACTGCTGTCGTTACTGTACATTCTCCTGCCTTTTGCTCATGATAACTACCTTCTCTTTCTGAAGGAGCATTACTGCTCCTAGGGTTGGCCTACAGCTAGCTTACAGCCCATGTTTCTTAGTAGCAAACACGGAACATTAGAACATGAACTCTTCTCGTGCCTACTCTGCAGTCTCAACATACCCTAAAACCACCTCATGAGCAGAATGGAAGACTGCGTACAGCGAGCAGTGAATAATTGATGCAGTCTTGGGTTTTTCTGTGTTCACTGTGCCAAAATAAGTTTCTTGTCAACACAGCCTCGGGTCATGTAGTTAGCTAGCTTTAAAACATTCTCGGCTTCTGAGTTGAGAGAGGATGCATGCCTCCGTGAAGTTGCCAAATTGTCACGCAGGATTTCAACACCGCCCCCCTTCTCCCCCTTCCCCCGCACGCAAAAATAAGTAAAATAAGCATACCTTTTGCTGAACTCACTGATACTCCCTGAATGACTCAAAGTAACATAGTGAAATTCTGAGAAAACACCATTATCTCATCAGAGTTGAATCTTATCATTAGAGTCAGTGAGCTGTCTATCTCTTCTCAGAAAAACAGGTTATTATTTGGTGGGAGGAGGCGATGGAAGGAGGCTGGGAGGCCTGCCATGCAGTGACGAATGTTTTCCCCCCCTGACCAGATCAGACACACACCAGATGGGGTCCTGGGAGGAGAGGGTGCGCTCCTTGTCTTCATGCTGCCAGGAGGCCTCGGCCTCTCCCTGCTCTGTCCCCGTCACCCTGCACGCCACTTATCACATCCCACTGAGGAGAACAACATCCTACACACACCATGATGAGGACAAGGCCAGATAGGAAGCACTTTATCCATGACCCAACCGTGGGCCAGCCTCCACACTTTCCATTCAATCCCCCGTACGCCATTGACAGAACTGGGGCAGAGCCCTGACCGGGGGGGGCAGAGCCCTGACCGGGGGGGGGGGGGGGGGCAGACTAATGCTAGTGTGGGTCAACATTCCCACTTCCTCCTTGCTCACAGCCCTGTTGAACACGGGCCGTTTAGCGATCAAAAGTATGCAAGGGAAAATACTTGTGTTCTTGAGAAGAATATTCTTGACAGGAATCATCAGGATTTCTTTACTCTGTCATCCACTAATTAAATGCATGTTTCATTCATGTAGTTTAAACGTTAACTTTTAACAAGGCTTTGTATTAGCCTTTCATGAAATTCTGACAATAAGCGGCTCGTGGGAAAGCCAGTGAGCTAAAGTTCTGGGCTCTGAGTGATTCATCACAACTTGTTGATATTCAGAAGCACGATGGCCAAGCAATACGCACAACGCTCCAGTGTCTCTAGATGCTTTAAGATCCCATCAGCATCTTCATCCAGCCACAGACATCTTTATCAGAGAAGACTGATCTTGACAGTGACACATAAGTAATAAATAAATAAACGTATGTATTTCTAGACAGGGGAGGGAGTTGGCTTTGGTGTGTGTGTGTGTGGGGGGGGGGGGGGGGCGGTGTGTCTGTATGAAACAGCATAGAGAAAGCTGGCGATGTCAGTTTTCTTTTTACGTCTGAAGACTCGCTGATAAATAATTGAGTTGTAGCCAAACCAACAGCTTCTTCAACAGCTCCTCTGTCTCTTGACTTCAGACCAGCTGGCTTCTCATCTCTGTGGAGACGGACTTCTTAAACGTTGCTGTTGGACCGTATCACTCAGCCTCCCTCCCGTCCCTGCTGCTTGTCTCTCCGAAACACGACCGTGATGGGGACATGAACTGAGTTTGTTCTCCACACAAAAAATCTGAGTTTGTCAAAAGCAGCCTTGCTATAATGAATCTCCCTCTGACACCAATCCCTTTTGTATTTACATTTAGTCATTTAGCAGATGCTCTTATCCAGAGCGACTTACAGTAAGTACAGGGACATTCCCCTCGAGGCAAGTAGGGTGAAGTGCCTTGCCCAAGGACACAACGTCATTTGGCACGGCGGGGAATCAAACTGGCAACCTTCAGATTACAACCCGATTCCCTAACCGCTCAGCCACCTGAAAGATTATATCTGCAATCAGTAAATTCAATGAAACTCAGTAGTAACGTGGTTTAATATTTCCAGTCTCAGTCCAGATCCAGATTCTCTCTTCTTTTATTTAACACATCCCACTCAGACAGTCGAATGCATCACCACCTGAAACTAGGCCAGCTAATCTTAGGATCAGACAGCCGATACACCATGTGAAAAACAAGTGCTGTCGCACATGAATGAATACCTTCACACAGTGACAGGAGTTGAATTATCGGTAAAACAGACTAAATAACGGCTGTTTAAAAGGTGACTGACAGGCTGTTTCAGAGATGTAAAGGCAGAGCCCAAGTCATGTTCCCTAATCTACAGCCAGCCTCTCTAAATGGGGCAAGCCGTGTGTCTTCAGAGGGACTAAGGCAGGACTAAGGCTGCCTCTATTGTTGCCGTTTTAATTAGAGACGTACTTCGCCTGCTCCCCAACATCCACACAGAGCAGCACATCAAAGAGCTGCTGGGAATAATGACGTTCACATCCGTGCCTCAGGTACCGCCTGAAACCACCTTCCTCACCCCCCCTCCTCCTCCTCATCCCCCCTCACCCCCCCCCTCATCCCCCCTCCCTCATCCCTCCTCCTCATCCCCCCCCCTTACCCCCCCTCATCATCCCCCCCCCCCTCATCATCCCCCCCCTCCTCATCCCCCTCCTCACCCTCCCCCCTCATCCCCCCTCCTCTGTTGGGATCATTCACCGTAAAATGTACGTTACCACACACTCATTTACAAGTCAACCTTTCTTAAGTTAGGGGGCTGTAACAGCCTCTCTCTCTCTACCTCTCTCCACCTCTCTCTACCTCTCTCTACCCCACTCTCTCTCTCTCTACCTCTCTCTACCTCTCTTTACCCCTCTCTCTCTCTCTCTCTACCTGCTCTGACACTTTGATTCTATCTTAGTCACATCTTGGCAGCGATGTTATGTGCACTTGGCTCACGTAGAGCTACATTGCTCAAATGCTACTTGTGTAAACATACTGTGTGTCATCAAGATATCTCATTCAAAAAACATCTGATATTATATAACTCTCTGGCTCTATTTGAGTGAAAAACATAGTGATCAAACATACAGTCAATTATGTAGTAGCCTATGTCTCAGTTAGGGCAATACATGTAATTGGATTGCTTTGTAACTGATGCTAGTTTTGAAAAACAAACTGCCAGATTTGTCACTGGTTGACAGATTTTTTTTAAATGTCGCTAGCGAAAGTGAAAAGTCATTAAATCTAGCAACAGAATCGCTAAATTGCCAACACTGCTCTGATAGCTGTGCTTAGCCTTAACCATCCGTCAGGTCTAGCCACCACTTGACCTCAGGCTAGGAGAACACTAGAGAACAGTCGAAAACAGTGGAGAACAGTGGAGAACAGTGGAGAACAGTGGAGAACAGTGGAGAACACTAGAGAACAGTGGAGAACAGTATAGTTTTTTGTGGATGGTTTTCTTCTCTACTGGGTTTTTCCATTTGCTGTTGGTAACCAAGCCAGTTTTGGTATGCAGTCTTGGCTCAATTAAAAAGGTTTCATTGTAGAGCCTGTTTAACAAGGGTTTTCTTGGTACATTAAGCACATTGCTTAGCATTTTGAAACTCAAGTCAACACCCATTTTTAAATATGAGATTTCCAACACACTTTTGAGGGAGCAGGCTTGACTAATGGCTCCTTTCTTTAACGCATTACGCTGCTGGGTTTTAATCAAAGGTAAGGGTGCTGGGGTGGGTCGATCTAAACTGAGAAAACGGTCTGATTAGTTCGATAGCAGCTTACCAAAAATTAACATCTGCCCTCAATTACAGTAATCAGCTAAGTAGTTTTGTATTTGGATACGTCAGACTGGTATGCTACTCGGCCAAGACGGATGACTGTGTGAGTTGTGACACAGTTCCTCCAGTGTTCGTGAGCAGTGTTGCCAATAAAATGTCACCAGAAGTCGCTAGTGGCTCTCTGAAAAATTGCTAGATTACGTGATGTAATCTAGACCAGATTGTGTCCTTCATCCAGACCTGTGTGTGTGTGGAGAGGGGGAGGGGGGGTGTTTGCGGATGCGACACTCTACGACAACACGGAAGTACTGGTCATCAACGAAAACAGACATTGCCAAAGTAGCATCAAGTTGCCAGATTTGTCACAAGAGGAGATGTTTGGTCGCTAGGGAAGGTGAAAAGTTGATAAATTGGCAACACTGTTGGTGAATACTGGTGTACTTGTGCTCATTTACCCTGGTGCCTTCTGGAGCAGTATGCTCAGAGGATGCCCAGGCCAAACACGGACATATCCATCATGGGGATTTCATCACCGTCATCATCAGGACTATGCAGACTACAAGTTCACGGATAAGCACGAGTGTATTTCCTGTCTTACAAAGCGGAGGGATTTCTGTCACTAAGGCTTTTACAGAGAAATGCTGAATTATTAAGCTCTGACAAGAGAAACCACTGAAAATGGCAGCCATTTTGTGTTGTGTTTCCACAGCCTCTCCTATCAGGAGAGCTGTTGGGTCTGAGCCTGTCTGCTGTCCAGAGTGGAACAGAGGACGGCATGACAATGAATCGACCCCTGTACTACACACCCACCACGGCAACACAAGGATAGCCCTGCCCCACTCTAGGTTCTCTGGCCTGGAGACCAGGAACATGGATACTGAGTTAGGAGTGGAGAGAGAGGAGAAGGGAGAAAGAGAGAGAGAAATTGCTGAGAAAAGTAAAAGAGAAACTGTGTCTCAGAGATCACATCAGAGGTCAGAGAGAGGAGGAACCATGACATCACAGCCCAGGGAGGAAACACAAAGGCATCTTGTTTTAGCACAAAGACGCTTGTTAGTTTGTCTGCTTCTGCCTTTTTTAAGATGTGTCCTGTGAGCTGAAAATGTGACGGCAGGAAAAACAGTGCTTGGTGTCACTACTAACAGACTCTCTTTGTTTGGGATTGTGGACGATGAAAGGTTCTGCTAGGAGAGTAGCCCTCTGTAACAGACACGCGATCACATGAGTGACTAAAATAACCAAGCCGGGTAATCCAAGCGTTCGTCCAGTCATGTGATTGAATCTAAGATGATCTGGACAAAAACCAAAGGGATCAAATTAGGGATGTATCGATTGTGAAAATCTAGGCCGATACCATTACCAGGGTTCTCAAGCCTCACGCATTGACCGTGAGACACACACATTTCAGGCCCTTCACACGCTCTCACGCCACACCTAGCATTTCTCATGCTGAGAAGGCAACGGCACCCAAGTTGTCCTGCTAACGTTGTATTCATTAATGGTCGCACGAGTGAAGTTTTTCGGCGACCGTGGGGGTGGGTAACACTTTTGCTGATACCGATGGTTCACACTCCTTTTGATGCACATTTTATTGGGGCTGCTGTGACATTCGTGAACGGTGCTGTGGTGCAGGCCCGCATGTAGGTCACGGTCATTTTTCAGTTTTTTAAAGATCATGAAAGTGCAGATTGTAGCCTAAGCTTTCAAATGAGGCATAGGCTTACATTTGAAGAAGATACTTATGGTAACCCTTAAATCTACTAGCAGAGAAAATTACCAGACCTATATCACACTTCCTACAACCAGGTGCCGGTGGGAAAAACTGCTGGATATTTCCACCCCCAACCATGTGGACATCGTCGGCGTTGCAACTACGCTAATTAGACTAGCTAACGTAGCTAGCTAGCCAACTAGCCTAACAACTGTTTGTCAAAGCATACAAACGCATGGTCTCTGGATTCTCTGCATGTTTAAAGGCAACAAAAACACACGAACATGCTTGCTTAAATATAGCTAGATGGTCAGTTTTTAAACAGGACAGATAGATATTAAACTTACCCAACCAAAACGACGGTGTTGCGAATCCTGTCAGCCTGTTGATTGTTTCATTTCCATCGGCATACTCCCAAAATAAACGAGTCCACATTACATTTCCATTGTCGATTGTCTAACCAGTAGCAGTTTTTTAATAGCAGTGTCTATCTTAGGCTAATAATTCGTTTTGTAAAACAAACATCCTCGTCTTTGTTTATGGGTGGTGGCTTGACCAAAACTACCAGTAGGCCCGAGAGTCTCTGGAAACCCTTTTGTAAATTTTTGTGTCGAAAATATATTTTCAACCTTTCAAAACTTTGTTTCGAAAACGTTTTCAACTTTTCAAAGCTTTTTCTCAAATATATTTTCAACCTTTCAAAACTTTCTTTGGGGGGGGAAACGTTTTTTTTACACACAGTGAAAGGAGAGGAGAACAGAGAAGCCTAAAACATAGATGAAAGCAGAGTACAACATAGTAGGCTACAGTAGGGTATAGTAGAGTCCTCATAAAGTACTCAACAATGATGCAAACCTTTTGTAACTTTTTTTAATAACAAATGTAAGGCAAGTACTGATAGCAGAAAAATCTACTTAAATACAGTATCTCTGATCCCTAGATCAAATACAGGATATAGGAGAAGAGTCTCCAGATATTCTATTGTTCCACAAGTTCTTAAGATAAAGGAATAACATAATAAAACATTAATATTCATCTAAAAAAAGATTATTGTCAAGCTATGTCAAAGATGAGCCCCCAAAAAGATGACTGCAATCCTGTCCTCAAGTTTAGCCTTTAAAATATAAATAAAAAATCTAACTTGCTGAGAGGTTATCTGTTGTGGAGAAACAGGATGAAAGAGCTGGTTATAGACCAAGCATGAACATGATTTATGGAGCAATCTATGAGCATCTTTCTTAATTAATGTAGTGTCAGTTTCTACATGGCGAAGGCACAGCACTGCCTGATGAGGCAACAGGAGGGGAGAAACAGGGGATCATTGAATGTCATTACAGTGACTGATGACATGTGAATAGGCTTGAAAAAGGTTACCAATGTTATAGGCAAAAGAGCTGTAATCAAACGAATGACTCAGCAAGTTTTCTGTTCACCTAGAAATTCAGTTGTGTAATCTTGCCACATGTTCTGACACACCAGAACCACAAGTGGAGTGGGTGGTACGTGGTAGAATTTGCATTCAAAGTCTGCTATGTCATGTCTGAACTTTTACATGCCCTGACAGAACATGTCTTGAAATCACTTTCTTTTCACTTCACTGGATACTGAAACCAACCAGAAATTGAAAAGTTTGGTTTGACAAACTCATTTGGATGTAGCCAAGAGCTCTGGTGAGTCAAAGCCCACAGAGAGACAGAAATATCCCATCAGTCATCGGACACTGTGTGAGGTCTTGTTCCTGTTCCATTCATGCCAGCGCCCACCTCTCTGCCCATCTCTCTGTTCACCTCTCTGCCTGGCACCGTCAGCAACCCCACACCCCCCCAGGAATCCCACAGCACATGTGGGCAAACGGGAAGCAGTGCATTCTGGAGAAATTCTCAGCAGATAAATCCCCCTCGGGGCAGAATACCCCCCTGGCCTCCCCCATTTCACCCTTCCCTCCTCCTCAAATACCTCCCCTCACCCCCACACCCCTCCCCCCACACCCCTCCCCACACCCCTCCCCTCACCCCCAGAGGCTACCTCAGTACCCAAAATAACAGGACACATCAGCTCTTTCATCTGCGCCCCCGAGCTAGCTCTGCAGCAGCAGCTGTTACACCATTTGCAGGCGGAGGCACAGATAGAGTTCTGTGCTAAAGCACTAGAGCTGGCACACACACCCCTCTCTTCTTGAGTGATGCGAGCAGAGCAGCAGCGAGACAGAGAGAGAGAGGAGTGGCAGGCTGGATGGGGCCGGGCTGTCTTGGCTAACCTTGTTGTTGTTTCCTCAGGTTTCTACCTGCAGTACACCTCTTATTGAACAGTCTGGTCTGGCAATTCAGTTGCAAAGACACAGGACCGTTTGTGTCTTGGTGCTACCACCAGAGTGAATGTTTTTAAAAGTTTTTCACCTCTCAAAATCTGATTGTTGCCGCTCTCCTTTGACGGTGTTTCGGTGTTTCCAACAAAACATAAACTGTCAAAGGGAACCGAGTGGCAGGCTGTTCATGATGTTTCTGTCACTGCAGACGGCCCAGAGATAACGCCAGTCATCGGAGAGACCGGAACTCGTGGCTATCTTTGAACGACAAAATGAGGGTGAGAGAGAGACTAGGTCGACAGGGAGATACGTTTGCAGCGATGAAGGTCATGTATTCTGACAGGTGTCTGGAGGGGCGGGAGGTTGACTCCTCTGGCCTCGTAACTCTCGCCCGGACGCTGCTCGGCCATCGGACGTCTGAGGTGATCCTGCCTCGTCCCGTACTCTCGAAAATAAATAAGTAAATTCGAAACCGATCAATTATACATCCGTAAACAACTTTCTGCTTTGACGTGTTGCTCACTGATGTTGAATCCAGTTGACCATGTTGTTGTGTTGTGTGATCTCCTCTCACTGTTTCCTTGGCAATACCTACACTGACACTGGCAAAGTGCCAGAACCACGTCTTCACTTTCTTTCTCCCTGTCTTTCTCCTTCTCTCTGTCACTTTCACTCTTTGCTGGTGAAACAGCCGTATCTGTGCTGGCTCTGAATGGTGATATGGCAAAAATAGAAGCTTTGGTGGCCAGCTGTACTCCCATTGACCTAGGCCAACAATAGAAAGAGAGAGAGATAGCAAGATAGAGAGAGAAAGAGAGAGTGGTAGATAGAGACAGACAGAAAGAGAGGTAGAGAGAGACAGCAAGAGAGAGAGAGAGAGACAGTGTCAGTGCCACGTAGGCTCTCATGTTAAGCAGATTGCAGAGCGTGGCGAGGTTAGGGACACAGGGAGGGCAGGGGGCGGCCCCACAGCCTCCCCTGTCAGCAGACGGATAAACCCTGGACAAGAATGTGTGCCGAGCGCCCAACGCATTCAAGGCTTGGAAATGTCAGGTGTCAGCGGCAAGCCACTCGGCTATTTTTACACCATGTGTTGGATGCACACATAAGGGGAGAGAGGGAGAGGAGGAGAGAGGGAGAGGAGGAGAGAGGGAGAGGAAGAGAAGAAGTCCGGCAGCTAGAGAGCTCCCTGCCTCCTTGTTCAGACGGGGCGAGCAGGGAGATGTCTGATGGAGAAAGAGAGGGAGGGAAAGAGGGAGAGAGGGATGGAGGAGGGGTCTAGAGGGGACGAGAGCTTACATTATCTCATCCGGAGGAACATTCCATACTCGTTAACCTGCACTTACCAGGAGCTTGTTAACCAGCACTTAACAGGAGCTACAGCCCTGATTGGCTATAATGTCGATGTGCTGAATATTTGCCAACAACACATACTAAGATCATGTGTCTTTGCTTTTCCAACAATGAATGCAATTGACAGCACAGGTGTTTCGAGCTTGTCCAATCTACGTCCCGAGTTTTACTTTGCTGTCAGTGAGTTATGAGACACCGCCCTGTCAAAACACACCGGTCTGCATTTTGTTACGTGCCCTTTTCCAAAGCTCAGGGGCAGAGTCAACGAGTTCCTGGACCAGACAAAGCCTCTAAACCCGGGGTTTCAACTTTACAACTTTACATTGTCCCCTGCTCTCTCCCTCCATTGTTGTTTGATTTTT
>NW_027120578.1:0-16055 GCF_038355195.1 Osmerus mordax
AGCCTGGAGGCTAGGGTGGCATTAGCATCATGTGCCATGTTCCCCAACACAGCCTGCCAATCACCCCTCAGTCACCCTGTCTCCCTCTCTTGCTTGTCACTGTGTCACACGCAGCCAGCTCGGTTTCACTGCAGTCACTAACAGTCACACCTCACTGGCACCTCACTGGCACCACAGTGCCATCACTGTGACATGGCAGTGACATGACAGTACCAGCACACTGACTTCACGGTGACATCATGGTACCATCTCAGTGACCATCACAGTACAGGGAAGTCCCAGAGACAGCAGACAGAAACAAGAGGAAATCATTAGGTGCCATTGTGAGTCTTTTATTGTGGACATGATTACATTACAGGTGCGTAAATGATGTACCAAAACAGTACCAGGCCAGGCCAAGACAGACCAGGCCAAGCCTGATCAGATGACACCAGACTAGATCAGATCAGACCAGGCTAGGCTAGGCTAGGCTAGGCCAGGCAGGTCAGAGGTAGATCTTCCTATCAAAACAAACCAGACCAGATACAACCCACCCAGACAGATCCTCCAGTCCACTGCTCACCTCCATCCAGATCAAATGATAATAAATACAGATATCAACCAAAAACACAACTCAAATCATCTCCTACTGTCAACAAACAATGCAATTCATAACCGATAATAATAATAATAATAATCCAAAAACACAAATAAGACATGTGCCTTACAGATGAGTCAGGACCCCCCTTGCCGCCACTCTCTCTGGGTAGGGCACCATGGCCTACGCACTAGGCTATGAACTCCTAACATCTTTAGTAGAGAGACAGACTGATAAACACACTAGTAACACGTCTGTATAAAGCTTCTAGGAAGGTCCTGCCCTGCCCCCCCCCCCCACCCCCCCCCCCACCCCCCCCACCCCAGGCTCCCCTGGCACAGGCTGTGGAATTGTCATATTCCAAAACATCACAGGAAAAATAACCTATATATATGTATATATAGTATGGATATCTATGCTGTTGTTGCTATAATAGCAATAACAGTCCCAGGAAAAGAAAACTACAAACATGGATGACCTAAGCTGCACCGATAATTAAACATTCCACATCCGCTCCTGCAGACCAGGTGGCAACCAAGGGTGGGATTAAGCAGTCAGTATGAGGGGTCTAAAACAGGCCCTGCTGGGCTAGGTGCTGATGTTACGTCATTTGGTTTCTAATGCTGTAAAGGGTTCGGTAGGAAAACGGCACCCACACAATACACACACACACACACCTATTCACGCACATACACACTCTTTGTTTCTCTCTCTCTCTTTCCCTCACTCTCTCTCTCTCTCTCTCTCTCTCTCTCTCTCTCTCTCTTCATGTCCCTCTCCTTTCTCTCCATTAGAATCCTGGTCTCATCTGCTAAGTCACACTTTGGAATGAAAATTAATATTCAAGAGGGTTCTGCATTACAAGGGCTATTCCGTACAGTTTCAGTCTCAGCACCTACATACGATCAGTCTACAAGGTAGGCTACAGGGTTCCAATTCAAGTATAAGGACTACACCCTCTTTCTCTATCTAGTATGTACACATGCGTGTAGGCATGTTCAAAGACAGCATCCCGTATGCATATTGAAAAAACCAATGGCTACAGATTTGCAGCTTGCTTTCAAATACAATACCGTAGATACTGGACACATAACCCACTTTTTTTAAAGGAGTCACACACACGCTTCGATCTATATTCATTCATTGATTCCGTGAGCTTACAAAAATCCCCGTGTGTGTAATATGTGTGGGTTGGTGTGTGTGTACTATGTGTCTGTCTGTGTGTCATAGGTGTTTTTGCACAACTGTAGTATGTGTGTGTGTGTAAGTGTGGTGTGTGTGTGTGTAAGGGTGGTGTGTGTGTGTGTTGGTGTGTAGGAGTACTTCCTGTGCTCAGGGGGACTCAACGAGACGAAAGCAACCACATCCTCCAACTGACAACACTCTCTATCCCTGTCTTTCCCTTCTCTCTCTGTCTGTCGCTCTTTCTCTCTCTCCTCTTCTTTCTTTCCTTCCTTCTCTTCCCTTTGTTCCCTCTCCTCTTTCTCCCCTCCTTTTTCTCTCCATCTTTCGCTCCACCCCTCTCTCCCTCCTGTCCTTTTCTAACAGTCATCAGAGACTACAGGGTGGTCACTTCACTTCGGCCACACACACACACACGCACACACGCACGTACGCACAGAGCCTCTAGGAAGAGGGGTAAAGCATCAAAGTCCTGAGCTAAGACAAGCACAGAGTAAAGACATGGGATGTGTCAAAGCCAAACTCCATGTCTGGGTTCACAGATGAACTAACAGTCACACTTTCACTCCTCTTCTCCTCTCCATCTCTTCTCTTTCTCCTCTTCTTTAACTCTCCTTTGTCACGTCTTCTCTCTCACAGCGAATGTCCCAGTGGCCCTAGTTCTCAATGGTCTCGAAGGTCGTCGGAGAGCTCCTTTGAAGGTCGCAGGAGAGTTCTTTGGAGGTCGTAAGAGAGGTTTGTTTCAAGGTCGTAGCAGAACTCCACAAAAGGTCATTGGGGAGCTTGTTAGAGGTCACGGAGGAGCTGGTTAAAGGGCTAGGAGGTCAGAGGTTGCCAGCTGAGAGTCACTCTAAGGCGGAGTCTATAGAGGCGTGGCTCTCAGGGGCGCTCTGTCTTTGGGGCGGCGGGGGGGGGGGTGGGGGGTTCGTCTTGGCATGGTGGTGGTGGGGGGGGGGGGGGGGGTCGCTGAGGCAGGGGGCAGAAGGGGGGCTGGACATTGTGGATCTTCAGGTTCCTTTTCTGAAGGGCTCAGCGCGAGAGGAGGCTGTGGCCGGACAATCCCTGACCTGGAGGAACACAAACACACATACACAGCCAGAGGTTAGGGATGACCTCACACAGAACACACATGCATCAGAGGTCACCGAGCTGAATTCGGATATCCTGCTGAATACTGAACAGGAGTACCGAAGCTCCTCTCAGATAAGATAATAGTGTGTGTGCACGTGTGAGTGTGTTTTCGAAGGAGATACCTTCCCTGGCTGTTCCATTCAGACCTTGTATCTAGTCCTACTTTTCTCCATTTCTCTTTCTCTATCTCTCAATCAGTACCCCCCTATTTCCCCCCCCCACACACACACACCCTCCCCCTCTAATTAGAGTGACCTACAATGGCACAGACACCAGTGCATAAATAAGCAACGCACACCTGAACAAAACAAATGAGATTGCCATTTAATTGCACCTAATTATCATTTTGATAAATGGAAGAATATCAAACAGGGAAACAAATGACTCCCAGCGCCCCCCCCATCCCCTCCCACCTCCCCAGAAAAAGAGACAGGAAAGATGGCCGCTATCATACATCATAATAGCGTGGTGGGGAAGGAACAACAAAAAAAGACTCAATTAATCACACAGATCTAAAAGGAGATGAAGGTACGGCAAGATGAGACAGGATGGAGGGAGGTAGGGGAGGGAGGGAGGGAGAAAGGGGGAGGAGGAGGGAACGAGAGGATGAAAGGGAGCAAAGGCAAAAAGAGAGAGATAAACACAAAGGAGGGAAGGAGAGAGATATACACAAGAGAGAAAAGCAAGAGAGGGAGAAGAAGAAAGAAAGAAAGAAAAGAAAGAAAGAAAGAAAGAAAGAAAGAAAGAAAGAAAGAAAGAAAGAAAGAGAGAGAGAGACAGGAGAGCCCCTCCACAACGTCATCCTGCGAGCAGAAAGTGTGAGCCGGCTGGCTGGCTGGCTGGCTGGGCCAGAAGTGAGCAGTGCAGTAAATTACAGGAAAGGTTAGTCTGGCCGTAAAGAAGCACCAACACTACATCTAATTGGCCTCTGACGGCGCTCGCTCGCCCATCATTCATAGCGTGCGCTGAGCACTGGGAGGGATGATGCAGGAAGATAGAGGAGCGACACACAGACCTGCCTCTCCCCCGAATGTCACAGCGCTCCAGATTTACTCCACTCTCTCTCTCTATTTCTCTCTCTATATACTCATATTTTCTTCTTTTCGATCTCTCTCGGATCCTATCACTCCTCTGTTTCCCCCTCTGCTTCTCCCTCTATCCTTCCCCAACCCGTTCTCCTCCTCCGTCTCTCCTTCTCCGTATGGCTCCCTCCAATAACGTTGCACCGGTGCGGAGGTGAAGACGAACGAAGCTGTGTCGGGGCTGGAACGCCTTGACAAGGGCCGGGCGCCATCTGTCCTGGGGCACAGGGTGTGTGGCGTGCGCGCGCACGGGGGGTGTGTGTGTGTGTGTTGTTATACCTGTTTGGGAGGCTCTGTGGAGGAGGAGGAAGAGGAGGAGGAGGAGGAAGAGGTGTGAGCGTCCGAACCTCGTTGGACTCCGTCGTGACCTGCAGACGACAGGTAGGGGAGGAGAGGAGAGGGAGGAAGGGATGGCAGGGAAACGGAGAGGGAGATATGGGGGTCTGGTTCAATAGGAGTGGCTACATCCACAAACAACACCAGCGAGACCTGTAACATTAGTAAGACGAGGCCTCAAAGCAGACACACACACACACACAGACACACACAGCAGTAGCAGGGGCGAGTCAGAGACAGGCGGTCAGCGTGCTGGCGAGCAGCCAAAGATTCGGCGTGACACCTCCATGCTAATGCAGGCCTCGGGGTGACTGGCCTTTCTGCCCGCGCCCATCCACCAGCAGCACGTCCAGCGCTGACAACATTAATTACAGCTGCCTTCACATGCCTCTTTGTGTGTCTGTGTGTGTGTGGGGGGGGGGGAGGGAGGGGGGGCAAGGGAGAAACCGAGAAAGATAGTACGCGTGTGTACGTGTGTGTGTGGTGAGAACTATCGCTGCATCACTAACCATTTGGCCCCTGTCACTTTGAATCAGAGGCTAAGCTACACATCCTTCACACATCCTTCACACTCTCCATAAAGCTGCTACTTAACTCTGCTTGCTCCTGTCACCGCCGTCCAGGCTGACGGCTAGGAAGCGTGTGCGTGCGTGTGTGTGCGGGCGCCATGTTTTACCTGCGTGCGACCCTCATGTGTAGGCGGAGCAGGCTCGCTTGGCTGAAGCTCTTCCCACACTCTGACAGCCGTACTCTCCTTGGCCCATCAGAGAACGCAGCATCCCTGTGGAACACACAGCCTGGGTCAACACAGCACAGGAAGACAGGGCGGAACTACAAATCCGGACAACATGGGTAAACTACAAATCCCTACACCTGCCCCCATGGTTAAACTACAAATCCCTGCATTCATACAGCACAGGAAGACAGGGCGGAACTACAAATCTGGACAAAATGGGTAAAATAAAAATCCCGACCCTGCCCCCATGGTTAAACCTACAAATCCCTGCATTCATACTGTACGTGGGGTTATTAGTTTGCGTGCACTTGATTCAGGTCACCCAGTACGATTTGCACAACCAGAACAGTCCTAAACCAGCCCACTCAGGTAAATCAAATATGCCTCAAAGACTTGATGTTTGATCTGTGGACTCTGACCGAGCGTGAAGATATACAGCAGAGAGACTGTTGGATACCAGAGATGAGTCACAGATAAGAGATAGCATAGCCTAGAGTGGTGATAGTCTATCCAGAGAGAGAGAGAGAGAGAGAGAGAGGGATAAGGTGGGGATAAGGTCGACCGTGCAGTGGAACACAGCAGATCTCTCATCAGAGGGCCTGGGGAGAGAGGAGGGATGGAGGGATGATGTGGAGGTGTGTGTGAGGAGCAGAGGAACGAGGGATGACATGACGAAGAGAGCACCAGGCCAGAGAAGAGTAGATGTGGCTGGAGAGGGCATGGACGCAAGGGACGGAGGGAGAGAGAGAGACAGAAAGAGAGAGAGAGAGAGAGAGAGAGAGAGGGTAAGGCATCATTAGTATGTCTAATGTGTCATTACGTGCGTCTCTCTCCTGAGGCTGCACTGCATCTGTCACACACCATCATCTCAGTGCCTGACAGCACACACACACATACACACACACACACACCATGCATAAATTACAGCCAATTAAAACACCCCGGCTGGGATGTGCCCGCTTCACCACCCGCGTGTCACATGTCAGGTGTGTGTGTGTGTGTAAATGTGTGTGTATGGGCCTCAGGATGCAGAGAGACATCAGGGAGACAGGCAGGTCACAGAGACCAGAGCTGTTCCATCATCCATATGCGACCCCCCCCCCCCCCCCACTATGACCTCTTCCCTGCCACACACACCTGGGCACTCCCCCCCACCCCCCTCCCCTCCCGCTCCCCCCCGGTGCTGGGTGGCATATACCTGAGCCGTGCCCGCGGGAGCTACAGAGTGGAGGGCAGGGGACAGGAGGACTGGAGGACAGGAGAGGAAGAGCGAAGGAGAGGAAGAGAGGTGACAGAGAGTGTGTCTGGCAGGTCCGGTCCTGGCCTCTGGATACACTGCCTCTATCCCTCCCAACACACACTCGCTCACACACACTGGCACAAATACAAAATCCCTCGCCTGCTCAAAAAAAGGTCACTTTACAGCATGTGACTCAAAGGGCTGTGTCTGAGTGAGTGCTGGTCGGAAGGAGGCCGGCTGGGGGGCCAGGGCTGGCATGGCAGGGCTGGGGGGGGGGGGGGGGGGGGGGGCTGGGAGGGCGGGGCGGTGGTGGTGGTGGGGAGGGGGGGTCTCGGACCCCGGGCGCGAGCGGACCAGCTGTGTGTGTTAAACAGGCCCACTTGACCTTAGGAGAACACAGGGAAACAGGCAAATATGGAGGTTGGTCTATAATGACCATTTCTGAAACAGCTGCTGGCTTAATGATTACGTCTCATCTCTCTGTCGACCTCTCTCCCTCTCTCTTTCTTTGCCTCTCTCTCTCTCAGTTTTCCTTTCCCTTTCTCTCTCTCTCTCTCTCTCTCTCTCTCTCTCTCTCTCTCTCTCTCTCTCTCTCTCTCTCTCTCTGTCTTTCTCTCTCTCGCGGCCTCTCTTCCCCTTTCTTTCCATCTCTCTTTCTCTCTCTGCATATTTACTCTGTAAATATGTCTCCCTGTCCTCCTCCGTCCCTCCCTCCCTCCCTCCATCTCTCTCTGGAGGAGAGGATGAGCAGAGTGAGTCGAGACCTAAACCCTTCCTGACAGCTTTCTGGGAGAGTGGAGGAGGAGGCCAGGCGTGCCTCCCAGACCCCACCGACACAAAGGTTCCTGCCCGTCTCGCACTGGCAAAACACACACACACACACTGCCCCAGATAGAGGCTCTTTAGCTGCCAGATGGAGTGTGTGTGGGCATGTGTGTGTGTGTGTGTGTGTTTATGGCCCCGACAAGTAATCATAGTCCAGTCCAGCTGTATATTTAATATCAGCTGTCAATTATATGAGGTGTATTTTATTAGGCTAAAATGATTCATGTTAGTGACTGTTGCCCTGTTTTATTATTACTACTGTAAAGTAAAACAAGCAAACCCTCCGATCTGCAGATATAGAAAACACAGCTAAACAGGCTAAGGTCTGGCTGCCTCAGCCCCGCCCCTTACCTGTTGGATCCAGCATGGGATTGGCCGATCCCCAACGGTGGTAGAGGGCCGCCAGCTCATGGGGGTTGTAGTTCTTTAGGAAGCTGAGGATGTCTATAGGAGTAGTCTCAGTCATCATCTCTTGTTCCATGCCTCCACGGGGCACGGGAGAAGAGGAAGGGGTGTTGTGAGCGCCCCTGTGTGGCTGGGAGGCGCCATAGCTGCTGCTGTGGGTAGCAGGCCTACTGGCAGTCCTAGACTGGGACTGGGACTGGGCCTGGGACTTAGACTGGGACTTAGACTGGGCCTGGGACTTAGACTGGGACTTAGACTGGGACTTGGACTTGGGGTGAGAGGAGCCGTTCTTTGACTGGCTGTGGTTCTGAGCGGAGGTCTGAGCCCGGTTGTACTCTGCCAGGCCGTGCTTGCTGGAGAGCATGAAGCCCAGGCCCTCCTGAGGCAGCATGTATCGGTCCAGGAGCCGGGCCCCGGACCCAGACACCGTGCTGGGGCTGGAGGTCGTGGAAGACCGCTGGGAGGAGCCCCTGCTCTTCTCCAGGGAGCCAGCAGAGGAGGTAGAGGAGGAGGCCCGGGGATACATCTCCACCTTGGGTCTGGAGCGTGAGGTCTGGGCCTCTGCCACCCTGCCCCCTGCAGGCCGCTGGGAGGGGCGCGGGCCCTGGGCAGCCCCGGAGGACGACCTCCGCGAGGACAAGGAGGCGGACGAGGCCGGCGAAGAGGACGAAGAGGCGGCACCGGGCGGGGCGTTTGACTCGCCGTCCTTCTTGGGCGCCCCCGCCGCAGGGGGGCGGGTGCGGGGGGTGCGGACCACGGGGGGCAGGGGGGGGCACTCCTTACCCTCCAGGACGGGCGGGGGGCCGGTGCGTCGCCTGGAGGAGGGCTTGTCTTTGTGGCCCTTGACGGGGGCCGTCTGGGCCCAGGCGGGGGCCAGCATGGAGGAGGTGCTGCTGATGCGGTGGGTCACGGCCTGGTGCATCCACAGCACCTCCGGGTACTGGCTGCTGTGGGAGCAGAAAGAGCACTTGTGGCTGGGGGGGCCTTTCCCCTGGGGGGCCAGGCCCCGTTGGCCTCCCTCTCTGACACACAGGTCCACGGGGGTGAGGAGGGGGTCGGCCGGGGAGAGGGGCTGGCTGGGCCGCTTGTCCCTGGGGGTGCGGGCTGAGAGGTAGGGGTGGGGGTCAGAGGAGGAGGAGTGGGTCCCCCCCTGGAGGAGGGCTTTCTTCAGCTTGGGGTAGCCACTTGGACCCCCTAGGGTGGAGCTGGGGCTGGGGCTGGGGTCTGGGCTGGGCTGGGTGTGGGGGTCCGGGGTGTGGACCAGGCGGACGTGGGACAGGAAGACGGAGGACTCCGGGGTGACAAAGTCACACAGGCTGCAGACGTATGGCTTGATGTCTGAAAGGAGGAGAACACAGGGAGGACACAGTGGGAGGTCGGTTAGATTGGACACAAATGATGCTCAATCGATTTGAAACTTCAACAGTTAGAATTTAGCGGCGCAAACAAATCTCCACACTGAATCCTGAAAACAAAGATGTTTCTTCATGGCCACCAGAGGGCGAGTATTACTGTAACATGAAATTCGAAATGCCAGAAACCTACGACCAAGTGTTTCAGCTCAATCATATCAACAACAAAAAATTCTCAACCCTTCATTTACAAAATATGTTCAATCTACAGATTTATAACAGTGTGTCATCAGACAGCATCTCTTATAATTCAGTGATGACTAAACTCCAGTCAGGACTCGTGGTGTAATAACCACAGTTCGCCACTAGGTGGCATCTGTGTACTGTGTTGGACTGGCCACCATCACACATCCACACAGTCAGGCTGGAATGTGGAGGACTCAGAGGGCATGGTGGAGCACAGTCAGGCCCTGAGAACAGGAAGTGAGAGGACCTTCGGCCCGCTTCAAATCCCTCTGAAAAACTTCCTTCCTTCCTTCTTTTATTTGGATCATTCCACCTTTCTTCGTCCATTCCTTCTTTCCTTCTTGTCTGTGTGTGTGTGTGTGTGTGTGTGTGTGTGTGTGTGTGTGTGTGTGTGTGTGTGTGTGTGTGTGTGTGTGTGTGTGTGTGGTATTACTCAGAGACAAGGGTCAGTCTGCCAAACCAGTGGTCACAACATCCCTTCACCCCGCATGTCATCTGCATGTGACCAGGTGAGCCAGCTGGGCATTATTTATGTCGGCTATGAACATCATGAACAACACTCAGCGCTGAACGCTGACCTTGAGAGCAGGTCTGAACAGATCAGTGTCACTGACCAGGTTTATCTGACTGTTTGTGTCCTCTAAGTGCACCTCCATCAAGAATCTCCCTCTATAAATAAAACAATCCCTTAGACCTGGAGAGGAGTGTGTGTGTGTGTGTGTGTGTTGTATGTGTGTGATTGTGTGTGTGTATGGCGCGAGCATGGGTGACTGGCTGGCAGGTGGCATCAGCAAGGATTAGGTAAGTAGCTTTGGAGGGCAGGAGACGGACAGGCAAGCGGACTCTGGGGGAGGAGCTGACCTCATGCCCCCTGACCTCGCGAGGGTGCCATCCCTACATCTGGGAGCGGATCTAGAAACGGAGAAACGGATTCTGGAACGGCCGAGCTGACTTCTAGAATGGAATCTTTAACTCGACCCTTAATGTTACACTTATACAACGAGAAAAAGAGAGAGAGTACTATTATTGTACATAGAAAGCAAATCAGGAAGTGGACACCACCCCCTTCTGGGAAAAAGAGCAGTATTTATCATAACACTGACTCACGACAGTCAAAAGTGTGAAACAAATGCCACAGCCTTGTCAAGCACTACCATCCTCCAGTAAGTAGCCACCATTAGTCTGACTGCCAGCTTGTTACTTCCAGCTGAGAGCTAAAAGGAAAAGAGGGTGACTGATTTTGAGATTTTCATTAAAAAAAAAGCTAAAGCACATTCAGACACCGATAAGAGGGGGGGGGGGTTTCCTGGTCCAGGAAGAGCTGAAATAGCACACTGCTCGCAGAAGGAGGAAGAGCTTCTATTTCTGACATGCTAAACCACCAGGGAGGACAAGGGTGCATGGCTCTGATCACACAGCAGTGTACGAACCTGACGACACACACATCCTTCAACAAGTTACACCCCGACATCAACACACACTTCACACAGTAACCTAGGGAACCACAGCATTCCAGATGGTCGTCTCTCATAGGATAAGATTGCATCTCCCATGACTGAAGTGCGAGGACTTTTATTTCGATGTGGTGGAAAGTTGGAAAAAAAATGACAGGCATTCCTAAAATTCTCCCTGCTATTGTGTACCCGTTTTCAAAGCACTGGCTTTCATCAATCCAGCAATCTATATTTCATCCTGGCTCTGCTTTGGAAAACATATTTTTTTTCTTTTCAACAGAGCGAGTTCATAGTAATGAGAATGTAACGACCCAACATGATTTAATGTTGTTTATGTATATGGTGTGTTTACTGAAGAACATGAGAGGTGTACTTTCGCCTCTGGCCACTAGGTGTCTCCTGTCTCCCATTACCACTCTGTGGTGGAGGCGGGGGCTATCTGCACAATAGGAGTTTCAGCAGCAGATGTTGGCTGCTAACTGACTGTCAGAGTCAGTTAGTTGGAGAGATCTGAACAGGAAGTAGCCACATCATGTATTTTACACATTCCCAGAACCTGACCTCTACTTCACATCGACAGTTTAGTTTGTATAAGAGACACTGCATTTCAAATAAGCTAACTTAATCACCTAACTTAATGTAAAAAGAGGGTAAATAAAATAACATTAAAAGTATAAATAACACACTGACCTGTCAGTGTTCCAGGGTTGGCAGTACCCATGGCGGCTCCGTTTTCTCCCAGGGCTGAGGTGGGCGGGGGGGAGTCTCCATAACCTGGGGTGCTTGGTCTACTTGGGGAACCAGACTCCGGGTCACTGGTAGACCCCCATCTGTCCCCCCTTCCGGCCCTCTCCCCGCCGGACGACCCCCGGCCGCCCCCATCCCTGCGTAGGTGCACGCGCTGGTGCACGACCATCTGGTGGCGACTCCGGAACACCTTCCCGCACTCGAAGCACTCGTTGGACTTCTGGCTCTGGGAAGAGCGGCGGCGCTCCTGGCGCGAGGACGGACGGTACTCCGAGTCGCTCAGGCTCTCCGGGGTGTGGTCGCCCGGGGAGTGGTTGCTGGCGCTGCCGCGTCGGGCTGAGCCGCGTCGCTCCTGGCCCTTCAGGACGAAACGGCTGCTCTCCTTCTCGTAGACCACGGCCGCCCCGGACAGGGCCTCGTCACCCGGGTTCCGGTCCCCGGACTTAAGCCCCACCTCCAGGGGCTGCAGGACCCGGCCTCGCGTGGCTAGCTGCCAGGCCTGGTAGCTGCAGACCGGGTCCAGCTCAGGGATCCTGTAGCCCAGCTGAGGGGTCTCCTTTGAGGGTTCGGAGGGGTCCAAGGCTGGCTGGAGGTTGAGGTAGTCCAGAAGGAGTCTCTTAGCGGCAGGGACGTCCTCCTGGTCATGCTTCTGGGTCTGGGTCTGGTGGATGTACCCCACACTGTGGACCTTTTCATGGGCCCTGAGGCTCTCCCTGTCATGGAACATGTTCCCACACTTGGAGCAGATCTGGTATAGGCTGAGGCCCAGGCCTGCCGTGCCTAGAGAGACCTCAGGGCCCTGGGCCACGTCGTTGATAGTGGCAGGAGGTTCCGACTCGACCTTGGGCCTGCTCCTGGCCGAGGACTTGGAGCTGTTGTGGGTCTTCATGTGGGACTTGAGGAACCAGGCCTCTCGGAAGCGACGGCCGCACACCTTGCAGCAGTGCTCCAGGATCCCGGCATGTTTCTTCATGTGGGACTTGAGGAACCAAGCCTGGGTGAACACCTGGCCGCAGGTCTCACACGGGAAAGTCCCGTCGGTCTGGATGACCTCCCCCACGGCCTCCCCACCGGCCTCCCCCCCGGTCTCCGTCTCCCCCTGGCTCTGGGGAGTGTCCGGGTCGTCGGTGTCGGCCGTGATGTGAACTTTCTCGATGTGGCTCAGGAGCTGGTCTTCTCTCGGAGTTTCGAAGCCGCACAGGCGACAGCGGTATGGCCGCCGCTCCGACGACCTCTCCCTCTTCACGCCCCTTGCCGCCACTTTCCTTCGGCTCTCCTCGGAGCTGTCGCCGTTGACCACGCGGTTACAGGCAGAGCTGCTCTTTGTGGGGCTGGTGCCGCCCTCCAGGCCCTCGGACACGCCCACTTCCTCTGAGCCCTCCTCCTCTTCCTCCTCTGGCCCCTCCTCTTCCTCCTCGGGGTGGTGGCTGATGAGCGTGCCCAGTTTGTGGCTGCGGATGTGTACCTTCAGATTGCCCTTCTGAGAGGCTCGGTGGTCACAGTAGGGGCACTTATAAGGCCGTGCCCCTGTGTGGCGTCTCATGTGCTGCGACAGAGAGCTTTGGAAAGGGAAGCTACGACCACATACGTTACAGTCGTACGCCACAGCCTTGTCTTCGCCACCTTCTCCCGGCTCTGCCTCGGTTGGGCTAGCCTCCCCTCCTTCTCCTCCATCCATGTCTTCTTCCTCCAGGCTAGGCTGGGCCTCCATCATAACCTCTTCACCGCTATCTCTGGAGCTCATGGTGCTCTGTTCTCCTCCCCCAAGCCGGCTAGCAAGTTAAATCAGCTAGCTCTTTAACTATGCTAGCCAGCTAACTCTGCTAGCTTGCTAACTCTGCTAGCACGCTAATTCTGCTAGCTTGCTAACTCTGAACCCAATGCTATCTGCAGATGCTCATATAGCTCTATCTGTCAGTATCTGTGTTTCTTAAGGCTCTCTATCCTGAAGGGCGGCTCGCTTTAATAGGGCTACAGTTAATGCCTGAACCCCAAGTTAACTTTCTCCTGTCAGGAGAACCACGGCCATACATCCATCTTTATTTAGATCGCCCTATAAGTGAACCTCAGTGACAACGAACAGACCTGCTATTTTGCTAGTACCGTAGGCACTGTAGCCTTTAAGTCAAACACAATCAGTTGTGGTATACACTAACATCCATCAGGCCATCTAGCTGTTGCTGTGTGTCTGTACTCTCTGGTGGCTGTCTCCCTGGGTAGCAGGCCTCTGTGGAGTTGGTGTCAGCGCTGATTTCTGCACACGTCTTCTCAAGCTGGTCTCTGGCTTTGGTTATCAGCTCATCAGTAGCAGAAAGGATTTGGTATTGGAGAGCACTGTCCTCACTCACATAACACCAATCTGTGGGAGAGACAGAGAGGGAGAGAGGGAGAGTGAAAAAGAGGGAGGGAGAGAGAGACCGACAGTTACATAGAGAGAGAGTGGGGGATGGAGTGGGGGCGAATGAGGGGGTGAAAGAGATAGAAGAGCATGGTGAGAGATGGAAGAGAGAGAGAGAGAGAGAGAGAGAGAGAGAGAGAGAGAGAGAGAGAGAGAGAGAGAGAGAGAGAGAGAGGAGGAGACAAAGAGAAAGTGTTAGGCCCTGTTGAAGAGACAAAGCGACAGCAACAGGGATCTGTTCAACATTTGCATACTGCCTCTTGTCAAAAGCACCTGAACATGTGTAGAGGGGTCTGATGCATGTTCTGTTAAGATGTCTGCCTGCCTGTCTGCCTGTATGTGTGTGTGTGTGTGTTTTGTGTTTGTGTGTGTGTGTGTGTGTGTGTGTGTGTGTGTGTGTGTGTGTGGTCCGGCCATGACGCCACACTGGCTGAGTCAACACTTCTTTACACAACTGCAACGCACGGCGTAGCAGGGAGAGAGATAGGTTAGATCGGCTCAATCAGCACAGCCACTACACCCCCCCCCTTCTCTCTCTCTCTCTCTCTCTCTCTCTCTCTCTCTCTCTCTCTCTCTCTCTCTCTCTCTCTCTCTCTCTCTCTCTCTCTCTCTCTCACACACACAAACAAACACACACACATCCCTCCCCTTTTATGCACACACACACACAGACCCTTCCCCTCTTGCTCACACAAACACACACAGACCCCATCCACTCTCACACACGCAGAGAAAAAACACACACACACAAAGACCCCTCCCCTCTCTCTCACACAAAGAAACACACACACACCCACACACACACACACATGCTTCAACTGCCACAATCTCATGACTGCGATCATAAGCACACAACAGGAAGTAACTCTTCTGACAGTTTGCTTTCTCTTTTGCCCACTCAACAGCCAGATTGGAGAGAGGGAGAGACTGGGGAAGGAGAAGGGAATCACAAAAGAACAGGAAGAAAACAATTCAAAATGAGAAAGAAAGACAAAGACTAGGAGACAGAAACATTCTGAGAGACAAAGGCATAAGGCTATGATGGACAGAAGAGAGAGAGAGGGATGGACATATATAGAGAGAGAGAGATATGATGGACATATGCTGCTCTTGGATCCTCTATATGTCATCCAGCGATCATCACTCCCCCTATAAGCTGACTGTAATTATAATTATAAGTGGATAATTGAGCCTAATCGTAAGCGGATGGTGTAGGTGTGTGTGTGTGTGTGTCAACTACAGATAAGGGAAGGTAACAGACTAAACCTTGAAGTGCAGTTTCATTTTCAACTCCTAAGAGTGCTGCCACCTAAATGGCCGAACACCACACGGCTTTCAAGAGGCTGAGTCCTCTCAACTCTTCTCTCCACAGTCAGTCACTGTCTCCACAGTCAGTCACTGTCTCCACAGTCAGTCACTGTCTCCACAGTCAGTCACTGTCTCCACAGTCAGTCACTGTCTCCACAGTCATTCACTGTCTCCAGTCAGTCACTGTCTCCACAGTCAGTCACTGTCTCCACAGTCAGTCACTGTCTCCACAGTCAGTCACTGTCTCCACAGTCAGTCACTGTCTCCACAGTCATTCACTGTCTCCAGTCAGTCACTGTCTCCACAGTCAGTCACTGTCTCCACAGTCAGTCACTGTCTCCACAGTCAGTCACTGTCTCCACAGTCAATCACTGTCTCCAGTCAGTCACTGTCTCCACAGTCAGTCACTGTCTCCACAGTCAGTCACTGTCTCCAGGGGGGGTCAGTCACTGTCTCCACAGTCAGTCACTGTCTCCACAGTCAGTCACTGTCTCCAGTCAGTCACTGTCTCCACAGTCATTCACTGTCTCCAGTCAGTCACTGTCTCCACAGTCAGTCACTGTCTCCACAGACAAACAGTCGCAGGAGAACAGGCACCCAGAGAGAGAGGACAATCCCAGTCAGAACGCTTGACACCCCTTGACCACTGGAGCGGACATGCTGGAAAGGCCTGTCTTGACGTCACATAGGGGAGATGAAGGTCTCCGAACCAGCCCTGACTGACATCTACATTGCTGGGCTTCCTCAGAGTAACATTGGCACCCTCCTCCTCCACAGGCTTCCATCCCTTCTTTCTCCTCCTCCTCTCCCATCGCTCTCTGTCTCTCTCTCTTGCTAAATGTCCCTTTTCTAATTTATTTTTCGACCTGTTTGGATGTAAAACATTTTCAGGATATTAAGGATAAGGGCCTGATTTGGCATTAAACATGCTGATTAGTGTGGGGGAGGAGTATTCTGACCTGTCTTAAGCCTGTCATCCACCAGACAGTCACATGGGCGACATTAAACTTTAATGAGATTAAGTCACCATAGGGAT
>NW_027120579.1:0-12500 GCF_038355195.1 Osmerus mordax
TGTATGCTCTTTTGCTCACTTGCAATATGCACAAGTAGTCCTTCATGAAAGGGGGCTGGAAGCTGCTTTCATTTTGCCGAGAGAGAGAGAGAGAGAGACCACCTTGCATTGTCAAATACCAAATCTGGTTATGAATAAGTAGCCTATGGTTGTCGACGTATTTCGTACGGCCAAACCAGCATGGCAACGCCCGATCTCGTCCGATCTCGAAGCTAAGCAAGGTGGGCCTGGTTAGTACTTGGATGGGAGACCGCCTGGGAATACCAGGTGCTGTATGCTCTTTTGCTCACTTGCAATATGCACAAGTAGTCCTTCATGAAAGGGGCTGGAAGCTGCTTTCATTTTGCGAGAGAGAGAGAGAGAGAGAGAGAGAGAGAGAGAGAGAGAGAGAGAGAGAGAGAGAGACCACCTTGCATTGTCAAATACCAAATCTGGTTATGAATAAGTGGCCTATGGTTGTCGAGGTATTTCGTACGGCCAAACCAGCATGGCAACGCCCGATCTCGTCCGATCTCGAAGCTAAGCAAGGTTGGCCTGGTTAGTACTTGGATGGGAGACCGCCTGGGAATACCAGGGTGCTGTATGCTCTTTTGCTCACTTGCAATATGCACAAGTAGTCCTTCATGAAAGGGGCTGGAAGCTGCTTTCATTTTGCAGAGAGAGAGAGAGAGAGAGAGACCACCTTGCATTGTCAAATACCAAATCTGGTTATGAATAAGTAGCCTATGGTTGTCGACGTATTTCGTACGGCCAAACCAGCATGGCAACGCCCGATCTCGTCCGATCTCGGAAGCTAAGCAAGGTTGGGCCTGGTTAGTACTTGGATGGGAGACCGCCTGGGAATACCAGGTGCTGTATGCTCTTTTGCTCACTTGCAATATGCACAAGTAGTCCTTCATGAAAGGGGCTGGAAGCTGCTTTCATTTTCCTGAGAGAGAGACCACCTTGCATTGTCAAATACCAAATCTGGTATGAATAAGTAGCCTATGGTTGTCGACGTATTTCGTACGGCCAAACCAGCATGGCAACGCCCGATCTCGTCCGATCTCGGAAGCTAAGCAAGGTTGGGCCTGGTTAGTACTTGGATGGGAGACCGCCTGGGAATACCAGGTGCTGTATGCTCTTTTGCTCACTTGCAATATGCACAAGTAGTCCTTCATGAAAGGGGGCTGGAAGCTGCTTTCATTTTCCTGAGAGAGAGAGAGAGAGACCACCTTGCATTGTCAAATACCAAATCTGGTTATGAATAAGTAGCCTATGGTTGTCGAGGTATTTCGTAACGGCCAAACCAGCATCGCAACGCCCGATCTCGTCCGATCTCGGAAGCTAAGCAAGGTTGGGCCTGGTTAGTACTTGGATGGGAGACCGCCTGGGAATACCAGGTGCTGTATGCTCTTTTGCTCACTTGCAATATGCACAAGTAGTCCTTCATGAAAGGGGCTGGAAGCTGCTTTCATTTTGCCGAGAGAGAGAGAGAGAGAGAGAGAGAGAGAGAGGAGAGAGAGAGAGAGAGAGAGAGAGAGAGAGAGAGAGAGAGAGACCACCTTGCGTTGTCAAATACCAAATCTGGTTATGAATAAGTAGCCTATGGTTGTCGACGTATTTCGTACGGCCAAACCAGCATGGCAACGCCCGATCTCGTCCGATCTCGGAAGCTAAGCATGGTTGGGCCTGGTTAGTACTTGGATGGGAGACCGCCTGGGAATACCAGGTGCTGTATGCTCTTTTGCTCACTTGCAATATGCACAAGTAGTCCTTCATGAAAGGGGCTGGAAGCTGCTTTCATTTTGCCGAGAGAGAGAGAGAGAGAGAGAGAGAGAGAGAGAGAGAGAGAGAGAGAGAGAGAGAGAGACCACCTTGCGTTGTCAAATACCAAATCTGGTTATGAATAAGTAGCCTATGGTTGTCGACGTATTTCGTACGGCCAAACCAGCATGGCAACGCCGATCTCGTCCGATCTCGGAAGCTAAGCATGGTTGGGCCTGGTTAGTACTTGGATGGGAGACCGCCTGGGAATACCAGGTGCTGTATGCTCTTTTGCTCACTTGCAATATGCACAAGTAGTCCTTCATGAAAGGGGCTGGAAGCTGCTTTCATTTTCCTGAGAGAGAGAGAGAGAGAGAGACCACCTTGCATTGTCAAATACCAAATCTGGTTATGAATAAGTAGCCTATGGTTGTCGACGTATTTCGTACGGCCAAACCAGCCATGGCAACGCCCGATCTCGTCCGATCTCGGAAGCTAAGCAAGGTTGGGGCCTGGTTAGTACTTGGATGGGAGACCGCCTGGGAATACCAGGTGCTGTATGCTCTTTTGCTCACTTGCAATATGCACAAGTAGTCCTTCATGAAAGGGGCTGGAAGCTGCTTTCATTTTCCTGAGAGAGAGAGAGAGAGAGAGACCACCTTGCATTGTCAAATACCAAATCTGGTTATGAATAAGTAGCCTATGGTTGTCGACGTATTTCGTTACGGCCAAACCAGCATGGCAACGGCCCGATCTCGTCCGATCTCGGAAGCTAAGCAAGGTTGGGCCTGGTTAGTACTTGGATGGGAGACCGCCTGGGAATACCAGGTGCTGTATGCTCTTTTGCTCACTTGCAATATGCACAAGTAGTCCTTCATGAAAGGGGCTGGAAGCTGCTTTCATTTTCCTGAGAGAGAGAGAGAGAGAGAGACCACCTTGCATTGTCAAATACCAAATCTGGTTATGATTAAGTAGCCTATGGTTGTCGACGTATTTCGTACGGCCAAACCAGCATGGCAACGCCCGATCTCGTCCGATCTCGGAAGCTAAGCAAGGTTGGGCCTGGTTAGTACTTGGATGGGAGACCGCCTGGGAATACCAGGTGCTGTATGCTCTTTTGCTCACTTGCAATATGCACAAGTAGTCCTTCATGAAAGGGGCTGGAAGCTGCTTTCATTTTCCTGAGAGAGAGAGAGAGAGACCACCTTGCATTGTCAAATACACAAATCTGGTTATGAATAAGTAGCCTATGGTTGTCGACGTATTTCGTACGGCCAAACCAGCATGGCAACGGCCCGATCTCGTCCGATCTCGGAAGCTAAGCAAGGTTGGGCCTGGTTAGTACTTGGATGGGAGACCGCCTGGGAATACCAGGTGCTGTATGCTCTTTTGCTCACTTGCAATATGCACAAGTAGTCCTTCATGAAAGGGGCTGGAAGCTGCTTTCATTTTCCTGAGAGAGAGAGAGAGAGAGAGAGACCACCTTGCATTGTCAAATACCAAATCTGGTTATGATTAAGTAGCCTATGGTTGTCGACGTATTTCGTACGGCCAAACCAGCATGGCAACGCCCGATCTCGTCCGATCTCGGAAGCTAAGCAAGGTTGGGCCTGGTTAGTACTTGGATGGGAGACCGCCTGGGAATACCAGGGTGCTGTATGCTCTTTTGCTCACTTGCAATATGCACAAGTAGTCCTTCATGAAAGGGGCTGGAAGCTGCTTTCATTTTGCCGAGAGAGAGAGAGAGAGAGAGAGAGAGAGAGAGAGAGAGAGAGAGAGAGAGAGAGAGAGAGAGAGAGAGAGAGACCACCTTTTGCGTTGTCAAATACCAAATCTGGTTATGAATAAGTAGCCTATGGTTGTCGACGTATTTCGTACGGCCAAACCAGCATGGCAACGCCCGATCTCGTCCGATCTCGGAAGCTAAGCAAGGTTGGGCCTGGTTAGTACTTGGATGGGAGACCGCCTGGGAATACCAGGTGCTGTATGCTCTTTTGCTCACTTGCAATATGCACAAGTAGTCCTTCATGAAAGGGGCTGGAAGCTGCTTTCATTTTCCTGAGAGAGAGAGAGAGAGAGAGAGAGAGACCACCTTGCATTGTCAAATACCAAATCTGGTTATGAATAAGTAGCCTATGGTTGTCGACGTATTTCGTACGGCCAAACCAGCATGGCAACGCCTGATCTCGTCCGATCTCGGAAGCTAAGCAAGGTTGGGCCTGGTTAGTACTTGGATGGGAGACCGCCTGGGAGTACCAGGTGCTGTATGCTCTTTTGCTCACTTGCAATATGCACAAGTAGTCCTTCATGAAAGGGGCTGGAAGCTGCTTTCATTTTCCTGAGAGAGAGAGAGAGAGGAGAGAGACCACCTTGCATTGTCAAATACCAAATCTGGTTATGAATAAGTAGCCTATGGTTGTCGACGTATTTCGTACGGCCAAACCAGCATGGCAACGCCCGATCTCGTCCGATCTCGGAAGCTAAGCAAGGTTGGGCCTGGTTAGTACTTGGATGGGAGACCGCCTGGGAATACCAGGTGCTGTATGCTCTTTTGCTCACTTGCAATATGCACAAGTAGTCCTTCATGAAAGGGGCTGGAAGCTGCTTTCATTTTCCTGAGAGAGAGAGAGAGAGAGAGACCACCTTGCATTGTCAAATACCAAATCTGGTTATGAATAAGTAGCCTATGGTTGTCGAGGTATTTCGTACGGCCAAACCAGCATCGCAACGCCCGATCTCGTCCGATCTCGGAAGCTAAGCAAGGTTGGGCCTGGTTAGTACTTGGATGGGAGACCGCCTGGGAATACCAGGTGCTGTATGCTCTTTTGCTCACTTGCAATATGCACAAGTAGTCCTTCATGAAAGGGGCTGGAAGCTGCTTTCATTTTGCCGAGAGAGAGAGAGAGAGAGAGAGAGAGAGAGAGAGAGAGAGAGAGAGAGAGAGAGAGAGAGAGAGAGAGAGAGAGAGAGACCACCTTGCGTTGTCAAATACCAAATCTGGTTATGAATAAGTAGCCTATGGTTGTCGACGTATTTCGTACGGCCAAACCAGCATGGCAACGCCCGATCTCGTCCGATCTCGGAAGCTAAGCATGGTTGGGCCTGGTTAGTACTTGGATGGGAGACCGCCTGGGAATACCAGGTGCTGTATGCTCTTTTGCTCACTTGCAATATGCACAAGTAGTCCTTCATGAAAGGGGCTGGAAGCTGCTTTCATTTTGCCGAGAGAGAGAGAGAGAGAGAGAGAGAGAGACCACCTTGCATTGTCAAATACCAAATCTGGTTATGAATAAGTAGCCTATGGTTGTCGACGTATTTCGTACGGCCAAACCAGCATGGCAACGCCCGATCTCGTCCGATCTCGGAAGCTAAGCATGGTTGGGCCTGGTTAGTACTTGGATGGGAGACCGCCTGGGAATACCAGGTGCTGTATGCTCTTTTGCTCACTTGCAATATGCACAAGTAGTCCTTCATGAAAGGGGCTGGAAGCTGCTTTCATTTTCCTGAGAGAGAGAGAGAGAGAGAGAGAGAGAGAGACCACCTTGCATTGTCAAATACCAAATCTGGTTATGAATAAGTAGCCTATGGTTGTCGACGTATTTCGTACGGCCAAACCAGCATGGCAACGTCCGATCTCGGAAGCTAAGCAAGGTTGGGCCTGGTTAGTACTTGGATGGGAGACCGCCTGGGAATACCAGGTGCTGTATGCTCTTTTGCTCACTTGCAATATGCACAAGTAGTCCTTCATGAAAGGGGCTGGAAGCTGCTTTCATTTTCCTGAGAGAGAGAGAGAGAGAGAGAGACCACCTTGCATTGTCAAATACCAAATCTGGTTATGAATAAGTAGCCTATGGTTGTCGAGGTATTTCGTACGGCCAAACCAGCATGGCAACGCCCGATCTCGTCCGATCTCGGAAGCTAAGCAAGGTTGGGCCTGGTTAGTACTTGGATGGGAGACCGCCTGGGAATACCAGGTGCTGTATGCTCTTTTGCTCACTTGCAATATGCACAAGTAGTCCTTCATGAAAGGGGCTGGAAGCTGCTTTCATTTTCCTGAGAGAGAGACCACCTTGCATTGTCAAATACCAAATCTGGTTATGAATAAGTAGCCTATGGTTGTCGACGTATTTCGTACGGCCAAACCAGCATGGCAACGCCCGATCTCGTCCGATCTCGGAAGCTAAGCAAGGTTGGGCCTGGTTAGTACTTGGATGGGAGACAGCCTGGGAATACCAGGTGCTGTATGCTCTTTTGCTCACTTGCAATATGCACAAGTAGTCCTTCATGAAAGGGGCTGGAAGCTGCTTTCATTTTCCTGAGAGAGAGAGAGAGAGAGAGAGAGAGAGAGAGACCACCTTGCGTTGTCAAATACCAAATCTGGTTATGAATAAGTAGCCTATGGTTGTCGACGTATTTCGTACGGCCAAACCAGCATGGCAACGCCCGATCTCGGAAGCTAAGCATGGTTGGGCCTGGTTAGTACTTGGATGGGAGACCGCCTGGGAATACCAGGTGCTGTATGCTCTTTTGCTCACTTGCAATATGCACAAGTAGTCCTTCATGAAAGGGGCTGGAAGCTGCTTTCATTTTCCTGAGAGAGAGAGAGAGAGAGAGAGAGAGAGACCACCTTGCGTTGTCAAATACCAAATCTGGTTATGAATAAGTAGCCTATGGTTGTCGACGTATTTCGTACGGCCAAACCAGCATGGCAACGCCCGATCTCGTCCGATCTCGGAAGCTAAGCATGGTTGGGCCTGGTTAGTACTTGGATGGGAGACCGCCTGGGAATACCAGGTGCTGTATGCTCTTTTGCTCACTTGCAATATGCACAAGTAGTCCTTCATGAAAGGGGCTGGAAGCTGCTTTCATTTTGCCTAGAGACAGAGAGAGAGAGAGACCACCTTGGATTGTCAAATACCAAATCTGGTTATGAATAAGTAGCCTATGGTTGTCGACGTAGTTCGTACGGCCAAACCAGCATGACCACGCCCTTTCCAGGAAGTGATTCAGGGAGTTTGTCCAGAGAGCAGGTGGAGATTTGTGTTTGTACTGAGAGCTTTTTTGTGTTGGATTATCGTCGGTTATTATTGTTTTGCAGAGTTTTGATTGGTAGTACATCCCCCAGCAGCTGTTGGGCTGTTTGGGGGAGAAGCTTTTTTTTGTTTGGTTTGATTTGAATGTCCTGGACCAACTGCACAGTTTTGACTGTGGAAATGGCAGACGAGATGGCACTGAAAGACAACGGTAACCGGAGTGATGGCTTGCAGACACAGAATGTGGCAAAGGAAAAATTAAGGGCGGATGAGGAGGGGACGAATCAACAAAAGGTGCATGCAGAGGCAACTGAGAGTGGAGGACACGAGAAGGAGACGGTGACACCAGTGCAGCCAAGCTATAGCAAGGATTTGACGGTGATGGTGGAGCTACTCGGTGAGGACAGGATCACGATGATGGAACTATTGAGAGCCGCAAAGGACATATGTGGCCTGGTTGTGGGTTGCAGATACCTTGGAATAAACAAATATGAAATAACAATGAATCATGTAAACGGGAAAAGGAGATTGCTGGATGGATTTAAAATCAAACGCACAAGGGTGATGGCCAAAGAACTAACAAATGACGAGTTGGTGGTTTCATTCCTAGGGTTGCCTGTGTACATCACGGATGGGGAAATATTGAAAAAACTGTTGGACTGGGGAGTGAGGGCAATTTCGCCCATTACAAGGAGGATGTGGCCTGGGACGAGGATTGTGGAGGGCACACGATTTGTGAAGGTGAAATTTACAGACACTGTTAAATCACTGCCTTACTCTACACGTTTTGACACTGAGATGGGAACACAATATTTTAGGGTCATTCATGATCGCCAAGTGAAGGTTTGCAGAATGTGCATACAGCCGGGACATATTGTTCGTGAATGCCCAGAGTTTCTGTGCAGGAATTGTGGGAAGCAGGGACACTATGCCAGGGAGTGTGACCAGTTTGAGCCAAAGTGCAAAGAATGTGGAAATAAGGAAGGAAATTGTGTGTGTAGGGACGGGGAGGGTGAAGAGGAGGGGAGTGCCCTCGCAACTGAGGAGGACAGTGAGTCAGAGGATGTTGGAGGTGAAGAAGTTGAGGAGGAGGGAAGGCTGGAGGAGGGGTTTGTAGTGGAACAGCTAATGGGGGGGCTGGGAACTAACAGCAGCCCTGTGGTGGTGGAACAGACTGGTGAAAGTGTGGGGGGGGGCATTTGGTCTAGCCTCAGCTCAAATATGGTTGCACTGACGGACCCTGCTAACGGGAGTTTGGGGAACAGAAAGGCTAAAGTGGATGCATGGGCGATAGGAGGGAAAGGTTCTGATCAGGTGCCTTTGCCTTCTAGAGTTGTGCGCACAAACGCTGACAGAAGTGCAGCCATGGAGTTTGAGAGGCAGCAGGCTGTGACTGCTGAGAGTTTATCCAGCCGGCAGGAAGAAGTACTTGCAAGTGACCCCCCCGGAATGTCTGAAGGTGATGAGTCAGAGGAGGATTGTTTGGGTGTAGAAGGAGGGAGGAAGAGGGCACTCCTGAACAGACCCGGCAAATTAGCTGGTATAAGGAAACAAAATCAAAAGAAGAAAGGGAAGAAAAAATGATGTTAACTGTAGAACACATTCTTTTCTGTCTGGTTTCAATGGTTACACTCACTTCAATAAATATAAACGGGTTAAATAAGATGACAAAGTTAGAGGAAGTGTTGGTCAATTTTACATCTGATATTTTGTTATTGCAGGAAACAAAATGGGCACAAGCTAAAATACCAGAAATCAAAAAAAGATGGAGGGGGATGTTGTTTGTGAACTGTGGAACAGACAGATCATGTGGGGTGGCCATACTTATAAAAGAAAATGTGTTGGAAAATGTAAAGGAAATATTTAATGATGGGAAAGGAAGGGTAATAGCTATAGAGTTTGATATAAATAATGTAACTTTTCGATTAATTAATGTCTATGCACCTAATAGAGGAAGTGAAAAAACTGTTTTCTTTGTTTCCTTGGGGCTGCTCTGCTCAGGGAATTGTATTCTGGTGGGAGATTTCAATGTGTTCTGTACCAAGTTGGATGTCTATAGGGTTGATAAGTTTCGACAAGATGCAGCACGGACCAGTTTTTTAAAGATGATGAGGGACAATGAGTTGATTGATGTATGGAGGATGGGTAATGCAAACAAAAGAGAATTTTCTAGGAGGTTGATAGTGGAGGGAGTTTTAAAACAAAGCAGGATAGATTTATGTTTGGCGTTTCAAGATATAGCAAATAAAGTACACAACATACAGTATACATTTACTGGATATAGTGATCATGCAGCAATCACATTTCATTTAGGGGACAGACAAAGAGGGAAAGGGGGTGGAGTTTGGTGTTTGAATGCAAGTGTGTTGTCTGAGACAGAATATAAGGAGAAGGTGAAGGAGTGTGTTAGTGAGCAAATTAAGTGTGAGATGTTCGAAGTGGATGTGTGTGGTTGGTGGGAAGGTGTCAAAAGATTGGTGAAAAACTTAAGTATAAGGTATTGTCAAAACAGGAACCGAGTGAGAAAGAGAAAGGAATGTGTGCTGAGGGAAAGAATGGTGGAGGAATTAACACTAATGGATGAAAATCCAAATAGAGGTATTGGGGCATACATAAAAATCAAAGGGGAATTAGAAGCTTATGAGAAAGAAAGATGTCAAGGGGCAATAATTAGGAGCAGGGCTCAATATGTGGTGGAAGGGGAAAAATGTACATCTTTTTTCCTGGGGCTGGAAAAGCAGAAACAGTGCAAAACGTATATACGGGAAATAGAAAATGAGGAGGGGAAGATAGTGAATGATTATGTAGGGGTTTTGGAAACGGTGCAGGGGTTTTATAGCAATTTGTTTAAGAAAGGTGGTGTGGATCAGGGTAGTATGGGAGAGGTGTTAGAAACAGTTGAGGCTAGGTTGACAGACAGTGATAGAGAAGTATGTGAAATGGATTTGTCAGAGTTTGAAGTAAAAGCGGCTATCAAGAGTCTGTCGACTGGTAAGAGTCCCCGGCTCGGATGGCCTAACAAGTGAGTTTTATAAATGTTTTAGTGAGGTGTTAAGTCCCATTTTGTTGAAGGTATACAAAGAAATGGAAAGGAGAGAGCAGGTTAGTGAGGATATGTCAACAGGCTTAATCACTATCTTATACAAGAAAAAGGGGAATCAAATGCATTTAGGGAATTACAGAGGGATTAGTTTATTAAATACGGATTATAAGATTTTAGCAAAGGTATTAGCGAATAGAATTAAATCAGTAGTAGGGTCCATTGTTTCAGCAACACAGGCGTATGGTATTCCAGGGAGAGATATAGCGGACACAATAGGGTCAGTCAGAGATGTGGTACGGTATATGACAGAGGAGGGGGGTATAGTTTTGAGTGTTGATTTTAATAAGGCTTTTGATAGAGTGGAGCATGAGTTTATGTTTAGAACATTAGAGAAATTTGGTTTTGGAGATAGATTTGTGAAGTGGATTAGGTTGTTGTACAGTAGTGCAAAGAGTGGGGTTAAGTGTAATGGAGTAGTGACAGACAGTTTCAGTTTAGGGAGATCAGTGAGGCAGGGTTGTCCATTATCTGCTTTATTGTACAGTATAACAACAGAACCTTTGGCCACAATGTTAAAAAAAGATCAGTACATACAGGGCATCATCATACCTGGAGGAGAAAGGAGTTTAATTCATCAATATGCAGACGACACAAACATAACAGTAAAAAACTTGGACAGTGTGAGGAGGGTGATCAAATTATTAGAAGTGTATGGGAAGGCATCAGGAGCAAAAATGAACATAGAAAAGTCTGAAATCCTGTGTGTTGGAAATGTGGATATGCAGGGATGTGAGATACCGTTAAAAGTGGCAAAAGAGATGATTAAGGTGTTAGGGGTGAATGTAGGTGTAAATGCCAACGAGGCGAGAGATGTTACATGGACAGGGTTCTGAACAAGGTGAAGCAGAGTTTACATTTGTGGAAAAGGAGGAGGTTGAGGGGGAGGGTTATAGTCGTGAATTGTTTGATCTTATCGCAGGTGAACCATGTGTTGGCTGCACTGGATTTACCATTGTGGGTGGTGAAGGATTTAAACAGGGCTATCGATATTTTCTTGTGGGATGGTAAGCAGGCAAAAGTTAAGCATAGAGTGTTAATGAATGAATATAAGAATGGGGGTTTAAAATTGATAGATGTAGAAGTGAAGAAAAGGGCATTGAGGGTAAAGCTTGTTAAAAAATATCTGTATAATTGTAATCAGTATTGTTGGATGGGGTTTTTTGAGGAGTATTTGCATGAGTATGGTGGATGTGGTGTGAACGGTCTTTTAATGATTTTCAACAAACGCAGGTGTGAGGGGATGTCAAGATTTTATAGGGAGGTATTTGAAGCATGGGGGAACTATTTGAAGCATGTGAAGTATGAGTGTGGAAATAAGGCTGAGGTTGCGAATCAGCCCATCTTTCATAACCCCAAATTGACTCACAACAACAGAGTGTTGGTCAGCCAGTGTTTTGAGGAAGCAGGAGTGAAGCAGGTTAAACACTTACTAACTGAAAGTAGTGACAGGTTCAAATCAGAACAGGAAATCATAGAGACCATCCATAGAGTGAATACGGGTGTGGGAAAGTACATAATAAAAGGAATGTATCAGAAGGTTATGGATGCTTTAAGTCCAGAGTGGAGAAAACACATGTTAGGGGAAGGAAGTGTTGGCGAGCCGGAGAGGATGGTGGAATTGAATGTAGAGAGCAAGGGCAAAGGAGTCAAATTTAAAGGGGTACAAACTAAATGTGTTTATATGGTTTTTCTGGGGGATGGTATGGAGAGACCAACTTCAGAGAAAGTATGGGCAAAGGTTTTTGTGGATTTTGATGTTACTGAAGTGTGGGGTAATTTGAATGTAAAATACAATTGTATAGAGTGCGAGCATAATGATTTCAAAATAAGGCACAATAGAATATTCACAAACGTTGTTTTGCATCAAATTGATAATAACATCAGTAGATTGTGTGATGTATGTAAAGGAACTGATGAGAACTTTAACCATTACTTTGTTGAATGTCCCATGTTGGTTGGGTTGTTTGCCAAAATTAAGGAGTTGTTAAGTAAACACTGTGGGGTCAAAGTGGGAAATACTGTAGAATGGAAGAAACTTTTGTTATTTGGAGTGCTGGGGAAAGTAAAAGGGGTTAATGTTAATTTGGTAAACGCAGTTTTGAGTCACGTACGGTATGCTATTGTGTATCGAAGAAATCTGGCACATTATGAGGGGAGGGTAATTCCAGTTTGGGAATGGTTTGTGTCAATGTTTAAAAAACATGTGAGGCTGGTGTACATGCTGAAGAGAGAAGACTTTCATAACTGCTTTGTGAAAAACAGCTCTTTAATCATGGTGACAGGAGCTGAGAGTTTAAGTTTTAATTTATGATGTGGCGTTAATTTTCCATGTAAGCATTCATGTGGTCTGTAGCCATTTTGTGTCTTCTGTAAATAATTGAAAACCTGTAAAAAGTATTTTTTATAATAAAAAGAGAAAAAAAAAAACCAGCATGGCAACGCCCGATCTCGTCCGATCTCGGAAGCTAAGCATGGTTGGGCCTGGTTAGTACTTGGATGGGAGACCGCCTGGGAATACCAGGTGCTGTATGCTCTTTTGCTCACTTGCAATATGCACAAGTAGTCCTTCATGAAAGGGGCTGGAAGCTGCTTTCATTTTCCTGAGAGAGAGAGAGACC
>NW_027120580.1:0-15988 GCF_038355195.1 Osmerus mordax
GCACATTGACCTGCACCTACTCAGTTACATATTTGACCCCTGACCCCTGAGGATTGCCAGGGGGCTGGTGGGGTCAGACAGCCTTGGCTGCGTGCCACTGTCCTGCCAGCAAGTACCTCTCTCTCTCTGGCTTCTACGCCCTTCTACCACTGAGCTGGGCAGCTTAGTGTCTGTGTGGTCCTGCACACACAGTCCGTCCATAGAAATAGTGTCCAGTGCTGGAGATTGTCCCATGCCGGAAGAGAGAAATAGAGAGAGAGAGCGAGAGAGAGAGAGAGAGAGAGAGAGAGTGAGTGAGAGTGTTTGTGTGAAGGTGCAGCAGTTATTTCAGACTCTGTAGGAGATTGTCCTGCCATATGTTGTTGCTTCATTCTAAGAGCAGAAGATCCTTGGATCCCTAGTAAAGGAAACGGTGTCGTTGAATTACAGTAGTCGTATTACAGTAATACTGTGGTGTTACCATCAGTATTAGACTCATTCCTGAATGTCTAGGTCTAGAGGTTCCCATTGGTCTAGTTGAAATTGTGTGGCTACATAAGGTCTGAGTGGCTCCAACGCGCAGCTCGTCTGTGAGGAAGGGCCCCACTGCGCAGCCCGTCCGTGTGGCAGGGCCCCAGCACGCAGCTCGTCCGTGGGGCCTCTGTTGGCTTGGCCGGGGCTCTCTCCATCAGCCGCTCCAGAGGAACACATCCCAGCAAGCACGGCGGCGGGCAGCATTAGCATAATTGGCTTTTCTACATGACGGGACAGAGGAAACGATAATGTCACTTTATTTACCGCCATCGCGCCCCGCAAGCCAGAGACATCACCCCGTCTTCCTCCCCCCACTTCACTTAACCCCCCCCCCCCTCCCCTCACCCCCCCTCCAATCTCATCTCGCTCCTTCTCTCTCTCTCCTGGTCTGCCGCCTGTCTCGTTCACCCGTGGCGTGCAGGTCAACCAATGGCGTTTGATCAGCTGCTGTCTGAAGCCATTGTTGCTGAGAGGCATGAACAGACAGAGCAGAGAGGACTCACTGGGTGGGGGGGGGGGGGGGAGAAGAAGACTGCCACTTCCTGCATTCCTCTCCTCTCCCCTCCTCTCCTGTCCTCCTCGCCTCTCCCAGTCTAAATCAGTTGAGTGAAGGGGCCCCAGTATTGGACATTAGTGCTGTAAATGACCGTGGTGATTGCCCCCTCTTCCCGAAATCACATCAAATAAATAAAGAGATGTGTGTAAATAAATGGGAGGAGGAGGGGAGGGTTTGGAGGCCAGGAGCTGCTGGAACAGCTGACTGATCTCATTCCCATCTCTCCCTCTCTCTGTCTCTCCATCTGTCCGTCTCTCTTTCTCTCTCTCTCTCTCTCTCTCTCTCTCTCTCTCTCTCTCTCTCTCTCTCTCTCTCTCTCTCTCTCTCTCTCTCTCTCTCCCTCTCTCTCCTTCATTGCGTCTCTCCTATCTGGTTTGTTTAGCTTTGACAGCAGCCAAATGGTGAGGGCGCGCCAGCCTGAGAAGGGCTGCATTGATTTAACCACCAGCGCACTCCCAACCCCTCAACCTCCCAACCTCTCACCCGGCCCTCCTTCTCACCCTCGCAGCCTCCCATCCTCTCACTCTCCCAGCCTCTCACTCGTCCAGCTCCCGGCCTCTCACCCTCCCAGACTATCATTCTTCCAGCCTCTCAAGCTCCCATCCTCTAACCCTAGCAGCTTCTTAGCCGTGCAGCCTCTTACTTAGCCTTCCAGCCTCTCAGCCTCTGCTGCCTGGTTAGTGCATGCGAGCTGGCTGCCTACTTGACTGGCTTGTTGTGGCTGATGTGCTCTTAGTGGCTGTGTGGTCGCCGGGATTGGCTGGTTGCTCGGACTGACTCGTCCGGTGCCTCTGCGTGTGGCTGGCTGGTGGCGGTGTGTGTGATGGGTGCCGTTAGTGACAGCGAGCCCAGCCCCGCGTGTCGCCTGTCTCCTTGGCGACGGCGGCGCCCCGGACCAGATGTGACAGGAGCAGCGGCGCCCGCGCAGATGGCCCTGCCCACAACCATCAGACGCTCGTCGCACTAAACCGCCAGGGACGGGACGCCTCTCCTCCGCAAACCGGCCCTCCTCCCGTCATGTCACACTGCATGTGTGTGTCTGGGGCGGGAGGAGGAAAGAGGAGGAGGAGGAGGAGGAGGATGAAGGATGAAAGAGGCCATATGGTCACCTGTCACATCTTGACTCCTCCTCTCTGATTGGTCACTTCCAGACTGGTTCTATAGATTGCGGACCCTGTGGCGGGCCTGGGTCTGCAGTCTCTCGTTGTCAGGTTGTTTATTAATGCCTGCCGATGGTCTTCTAATGTCTGGCCAGAGGTTTGTCTCTCAGCCCTCTTGTGCTACACATGTTCTCCTCTTTGTCTGCACCACTCGGATTCGGCTCTCCCTCTCTCTTTTTTGTTGTTTCCATGACAACGTGAGAGGATAGGCCTTGATTGACAGGAATCGTCTGAGGGTTCTCTCGCCTTCGTCAGACCTCCCCCCCCACCCCCCCCCCCCCCACCCCCGTGGATGAGACCTGCATTTTGTCATTCACACTGCACATATTTTTCGTTTATTTTCCTCCTCACCCAAACCACCCCTTTTTCCCCCCTTCCTGGTGATTTGTGTGTCTGCCGCAGGGCAGAGTCTGGGCTCTGGCTCTTGTGATGTGGACGTTGTGATTCTCATGAGGGCACACTGTGACTGATCAGGAGCTGTTGGAGAATGAATGGACAGGCACGCTGTCTGGATCTCTGCTCCCCTCCACTCCACTCCTCTCTTCTGTCCTCTCTTCCTCTCCTCTCCCTTCCTCTCCTCTCTTCCCTCCTCTGTCCTCTCCTGTCTCCTCCCAGGCAGCAGGGTAAATGGTTCAGCTCCAAGAGAGAAGGTAGCTGTAGCCTATATAATACTAATCTGCTGCGGTGGGGATTTTCAGAGTTTTAGTGACTGTCTTCATGTGCGTGTCAGTTGGATTGAAGCACAGCCAGGTTCCTCTCTGAAATCCTGTCAAGAGCCGTGAAACCGCGCGTGTGTGCGTTTGTTGGGAAAGAGAGGGCCAGGGATGGTGACTGTGTCGAGATAGGCCTTTTAGACCAGAGATATGGCCTCTGTGATCAAAGCTAGTGTGAAAACAAAACGTCGTGCAATGCATCGACACACGTGCACACGCACACTGTAGGCTTCCCTCACACATGCTGCACTCGCACGTATGTACCGACGCACGCTCACACACACAGACTCTGCTCCTCGTGCAGCTGCTTGCCCCCCCCCCTCCCCCCTTCGTGCCAGTGTACATCTATCAGGTATTATGTCCACTCAGATTAGGATGTGACAGGTTAGCGTGCTGTTTGAAGCCGACAGCACATCTGTTTAGTCAGGAGAGACTGATACTGGCATCTAGGACACACATCTCCCCATGCGGGAGAGAGATAAAGGAGAGAACTGAGGGGGCCGTCTCTCCTGTCTCCCTCCCTCCCTCCTTCTCCTCACTCTCCCTCTTCTATCTGTTTTCCACTCTCGCTCTCTCTCTCTCTCTCTCTCTCTCTCTCTCTCTCTCTCTCTCTCTCTCTCTCTCTCTGTCTGCCTCACTGTTCTATTCTCTATCTCTTCCCTAGTCTTTGCACATTTCTTTTGATCATGTGTATTATTTTGGTTCCTCTTCTCCTCCCTCCACTCCTCTGTCTTGCCCACCTCTGATCCTTGGGTCTGTTGTTCTCTGCTATTGGTGGTTGGTAGCAGAGTGACCTTAAGAGCAGGAGGAAGATGCTGCCTCCAAATGTCTCTGTTATGCTTCTATCACTGCTGATCTGTTGCGTAACTCCACCATGTGAATGACTGAAGTCAAGTTCTGTGTGTGTGTGTGCGTGTGTGTGTGTGTGGGAGAGCGCATGGGCGGGGGGTTAAGCAGCTGGCTAACAAGGCCGTGCGTGTTTCCGTTGGAACAGCAGGCCTGTGTAGAAGGACAGGGAAGGAATATGGAGGAAAAACGGACAAACGTCAGAAACGCGCTGATTTACTGTACATATCGGGGACATATTTTTCCACACAGCCTCGCAAAAACATTGACACACACACACGCTCGCACAAAAGCAAGCCCATATTTTCTGTAATGGAGTATTTATCACATGCTGGTTTGTCAGTGGTCCTGTTAAGAGTGTTATAAATCTTTTATTTCATTTTACTGACCTCTTTTTCCTCCCCTCCCCCCCCCCCCCCCCCCCTCTATCCTTCTCTGCAGCTTATGCTGGGGAAGAGGAGTTTAAGGCGGGCTCTGTCGGGGAGGAGCACCTGCAGGACGACGGCCTCTCATTGGACGGCCAGGACACAGAGTTCCCCTACAACGAGGAGGAGGAGGAGGATGGAGGAAGGCTTCCTGCCAGCTTCCAGGACTCTCCCCTCAGCAACGGCACCAACCCAGACGCAGGTTATGGCTCCCCGCTCAGCGACGCCAGCGACCGGCTCACGGACTTCCGCAGCAGCTCGTCCAGGGACGGCCAGGAGCGTGAGGAGGTGCCCCTGGTCCCGCGGCTGGAGAACGGCCTCTCTCTGAGGGACAGCCTGGCGCAGATGAAAGCCGTCTATGCAAACCTGATCTCAGATGCCTCCTGGTCCAGTATCGCCATGGACATCATGAAGGCCAAGCCGACCTCCGCCTCTGGCAATGCCACCAACCCCAACCCCACCACCACCTCCTCCATCTCTGCGTCCACCACCTCTACCCTGCAGACCAGCGAGGGCAGCCATGCTAGCAGCCACCTTCACCACCATCACAACGGCAGGAGCAGCAGCAGCACCAACCACACAGGCAACGGAAGTACCAGTGCTAACGGCACCTCGGCTAGCTCAGTTAGCGCCAACACTGGCACTAGCAGCAGCAGTGGAGGGGCAATGGGGGGTAGTGGTGCCAATAACGGTGGAGGAGTGGCCTACGACTGGCACCAAGCAGCCCTGGCCAAGACCTTCCAGCAGAACCCCTACCACCTCCTCCCAGAGCCCAGTCTGTTCAGCACCGTGCAGCTGTACCGCCAGAACAACAAGCTGTACGGCTCGGTCTTCACCGGAGCCAGCAAGTTCCGCTGTAAGGACTGCAGCGGCGCCTACGATACTCTGGTGGGCCTGACGGTCCACATGAATGAGACAGGCCACTACCGGGATGACAACAAGGACAAAGAGGAGGACCGGGGCAAGCGCTGGTCCAAGCCCCGCAAGCGCTCGCTGATGGAGATGGAGGGGAAGGAGGATGCCCAGAAGGTTCTGAAGTGTATGTACTGCGGACACTCCTTCGAGTCTCTCCAGGACCTGAGCGTCCATATGATCAAGACCAAGCATTACCAGAAAGTGCCTCTCAAAGAACCTGTGCCAGCCTTGGCCACCAAACTGCTGCCCTCTTCCAAAAAGCGAGCCCTCCAGGACTCCCTTGTGTCTCCATGCTCCCCAGATTCAGCCCCCGGAATTGTGGGGAACATGTCCATGTTGGGGGACTCTGGGGGAAAGGACCCCAAGGCCCCTGCCAACCCCTATGTCACTCCCAACAACCGCTATGGCTACCAGAACGGTGCCAGCTACACCTGGCAGTTTGAGGCCCGCAAGGCTCAGATCCTGAAGTGCATGGAATGCGGGAGCTCCCACGATACCTTGCAGCAGCTGACGGCTCACATGATGGTGACAGGCCACTTCCTGAAGGTCACCAACTCCGCCTCTAAGAAGGGGAAGCAGCTGGTGTTTGACCCAGTGGTTGAGGAAAAGTTCCAGTCCATTCCTCTACCCCCCACCACTACCCGTCTCCCAGTCCCCATTCCCAGCCTTAAGTCCCAGCCTGTATCCCCGGCCCTCTCCTCCGGCTCCGAGGAGAAGAGGGAAACCGAGGAAGAGGTCAGGATGGAGCTGGGCGAACCAATGGAGAAGAAGATCAAAGAAGAGAAGGAGGACTCAGATGGGTCCAAGTCGGAGACCACATCATACAAGTACCTGACTGAGGAAGATCTGGAGGAGGCTCCTAAGGGAGGCCTGGACATACTCAAGTCCCTGGAGAACACGGTGTCCAGCGCCATCAGCAAGGCCCAGACTGGCACCCCGACTTGGGGGGGATATCCCAGCATCCACGCTGCCTACCAGCTCCATGGCTCCATAAAGGCCTCCACAGTGTTGCCCCCTACAGTCCAGAGCCTGCATATGCAGCCTGTGCACAGCAGCAGCCTTCGTGGTGGCCTGGGTACCGACACTAGCTCCTTCATCCACTCCCCCCACAGCCCCACCTCCTCTCCTCCCCTCAGGAGCAATGTGTCGGCCATGGAGGAGCTGGTGGAGAAGATGACTGGCAAGGCCCCCTCTGTGAAGAAGGAGAAGGAGGAGAAGATGGTGAGTCTGGAGCGTTGCAGACCTCCTTCCTCCCTCAAATCCCCCTCTCCTGTCTTGAGGGAGCAGAGGGACCGTCTACCATCTCCCAATGCCGTGAGCGTGAGCAAGCCCCTGGCCAGGAATTGCAGTCCAGGCAGTTTTGCAGACGTGGAGCTGGTATGCAAGAAGGAGCCCAAAGAGACCCTTCTGGATGGAAACAACCACGCTAAGAACGGGACGGAGTCTCGCCAGTCCCCTGTCACCAATGGCAACAGCTTGGGCATTATCACCGATCACTCACCAGAGCGGCCTTTCGTCAACCCCCTCAGCGCGCTGCAGTCAATCATGAACACCCACCTGGGAAAGGCCTCCAAGCCTGTCAACCCAGCAGGAGACCCCCTGGCCATGCTCTACAAGATCAGCAACAGCATGATGGACAAGCCTGCCTTCCATCAACCTCAGGCCAAGCACGCCGAACCAATCAACCGCTTCTTCTACGAGAACAACGACCAGCCCATAGACCTGAGGAAGTCCAAAACTTCCTCCTCCTCCAACAACTCCAACAACAACAACAACAACAGTAACAGCAGTGGCAGCAGCAGTGTCGTCAATGGCAACAAACCTATCATGTCCCTCCCCGACTCCTTGTCCTCTCCTCTGAGGGAGAACGCTCTGATGGACATCTCGGACATGGTGAAGAATCTGACCGGCCGACTGACGCCCAAGTCCTCGACCCCTTCCTCTGTCTCAGAGAAGTCCGACGCGGACGGCAGCGCGTTCGAGGACGCCCTGGAGGACCTGTCGCCGGTCCAGAAGAGGAAAGGTCGCCAGTCCAACTGGAACCCCCAGCACCTCCTCATCCTCCAGGCCCAGTTTGTGTCCAGCCTGAGGGAGACCCCCGAGGGCCGCTACGCCATGACGGACCTGGGCCCCCAGGAGAGGGTGCACATCTGTAAGTTTACTGGCCTCTCCATGACAACAATTTCACACTGGCTGGCCAACGTCAAGTACCAGCTGAGGCGGAGTGGTGGAACCAAGTTCCTGAAAAACCTGGATTCCTGCCAGCCGGTCTTCTTGTGCAGCGAGTGCGCCTCCCAGTTCAGGACTCCGTCCTCCTACATCGCCCACCTGGAGTCTCACCTGGGCTTCAGCCTCAAAGACCTGTCCAAGCTGTCTGCCGAGCACCTGCGGGAACAGCAGGCCGTCTCCAAGGTGATCTCAGACAAACTGACGTTAGGCAGCTGCCTGGCGGGACTGACCGCTCCGGAGGACGAAACAGGTTCAGTGTACCAGTGCAGGCTCTGTAATCGGACATTCGTCAGCAAACATGCGGTCAAGCTGCACCTCAGCAAGACCCACGGCAAGTCTCCAGAGGACCATCTGGTGTTTGTCACAGCTCTGGAGAAGATGGAGAAAGTGTAAGATAGTTCTCGGGGATGAGCGAGAAAGAAAGATAAACTGACAGATTGACTGACCGCTGTGGAACTGACCAGATTTTCATTGCACTAAAAGAACGTTCACAGTTACTGCACTGGGCCGAACTGAGCCGCCAGAAATCAGTCTTATTATTTTGTTTTTGTTGTGATACTGCCTGACTGGACCATGTCTTTTCATGTTGTTTTGTTTTGCCAAGCTTTTTTAACACTTATTTTGTATTGTATTTATATGGTATTTGTCTGAACTGTGCATGTAGTTTTGTGATTCAAGGTTAAACACAAGAATTTAATCTTTTCATGGCAAAAAATATGACTACTGCTTCAATAGTGACAAAGGTGGTGACTGAAAAATTAAATTGGAGAAAAGACAGCTGTATAATACTTGATATGAAGAAGGTGAAAATTAATTGTATACATCAAAAGAATGGAAGAATCCTATGAGAAACTGAAGTAGCACCTTACTGAAGAAATCAGAATTTTATTTGTGAAGAAAACTTGTTCAGAATTTTCTTCCTTTGTCAAAATCAAATACATTTTTTGGACAAGGATTATATATATTTTCCTCTTCTCATCACTACAACATTTTTATATATGGCCTGTTCAGAAACTTGTCTGTATATGAATTTGTTCGAAAAAGAAAAATCATGTTAACCATCATGTAAACATTGGGGATAATTAAAATGCTGCTTGTGGTAACAAGTCAATCAGTGAAAATGGCCGTACAGTATGCAAGTTCGCTCCGAAACAATTTTTTTCTTGATGTGAAGTATCACCTTATAGCAATTTTGGAATTGTATGGTTTGTTACAACTTTCTCTTTCTAAATTGTGCCGCTATGAATTAAACCATTAAAACAAGAGTCCATTACACATTAATGGTTACTGGTGAAATGACAACACTCCATAAGACATATCTTACCATTTGAAACAGCTCTACATTCTTTGTACTTAAAGGTGTGTGCATTCTTTAACTTTTATATTGTCATTTTATATACAAAATAATAAAAATAAAACTAATTGTGTACATAGATATATACTGTAGCTACAAAATGTCTTTTTTTTAAAGAAAATACAAATTTAGCTTCTTTGGCTTGGTTTACAGAAATTATTTGAATTATACTTGCATCCAATTTGATGCATGATATGGTGTGAAAAATTAATAAGCGATGCACAATGACTATACATTTCAATGTTTTATCAATGATAATTGTAAAAAAAAATCTTTTTAGCACCAAATAGTTTGTTTCATTTTGTTTTGTTCTTTCTCAAATTGTAAAATAAACCCCAAAGCAGTTCTTGTTAAAAGTCATGTGGCTGTGGTTGTGATTTCCTTTCACATTGAGGTGCGCGTGCACACACACACACACACACACACACACACAGTAGAATGCAAATAGATTTAATGGGTAATCAACCCAGCCCTTTCCCATAAATTCCTCATGACAAGTAAAAAAATTGATTGTAAACCACACACTACCTGTTATTTCCCCCTTTCACAAAGCTCAAAGAAATAGTATGCTTTCATTTTACTCTGAACATACACATACTATATCAGAACAGAACAGGCTTGCAGTGTAAAACCTTCATCCACCTTTGTGTCAGACAGAGCCTGAAGACTGATCATCACAACCAGATGATGATGATGATGATGATGATGATGAGGAGGAGGAGGAGTCTGATAAGCTGTAAGGGTGTCTATTGTGGTGTGAGCCACATGGCTGGCTTGTGACTGGCCGTTGGAGGGCTCCTATGTGAATGGAACTCTGTTGTTCTAATGACGGAGATCTTCCCGGAACACAGTCAGACGGCTGTCTGTACTCTTTCATGCAGGGAACTGACAGATCACCCAGAGCTAGGCCACACACACACACACTGTGACAAGGGGGCCTTGTCAGCCATGGGCCTGGCAGCCCATTGGCCTCGTTACAGGAGCAAAGCCTCAACGAGGCACACCTGTTCCTCATCTACCTCACGCCTGGTGAGTAGAAAAGGGGACAAACAGGGGCAATAGGGGGGTTGACATGGTTTTGTGCTACACAGACTCGCCGTAGGAGAAACGAGACCAACCACATGAGCCAGGAGGGCTGAAGGAAGAGACCCTGGGAGAACAAGAAACACGCCGACGTAACTCAGTTTTGTTAATGTTTTTTTGTTTTGTACCAAAAGGTGCTATTAAAACCCTTTGGCGTACCTTCTCTCTTGGAGTCTGTCTCTGTGCTTCACAACACGCATACACAGTATGTGCTTTCAGGCTCAATGTGACACATGCACACCTCAGATAATAAAAATACAATTGTGAGTGTTTTTGACCCACATCTACCGTTATGCATACACACATAATGTCAGTGGAACTCAGGTACTTTTAATTGACCTCCTTGCCACATCCTATCCGACCAAGAAATGTGAATAGGAATATCAGATGACCTTTGCCTGACCCCTCCCCCAGAGGTGAAACAGACACAGGTTAGAGCTCTGTGTCCTATCAGCCCCCCTGAGGCAACCCCCCCCCTCCCCCACCCGCTCTCATCTCTTACCATCTCTCAGCTCTCAGGGGTCCTTATACATGTAGCACCAGACTCTCCTACTCTCACTTCACAGTCATGACACCATTCCTCTGCCTCCCACAAGATGACTTTTACAGAATAGGCAGAGTTCTGAGACACACACACACACACATAGCCAGGTACATTAGCATGAGTGTTTGTGTATAATTACAGACAGTCTCCTGGAGAAAGCTACATGCATCCTGGGACAAAAGACGCTAGTCGAGGCCAGATTAGGGAGCTCGGAGATGCCGCCTACTGCAGCACACACTCATGCAAGCACACACACATGCACAAGCACACACACAAAACACACAAGCACACCCACACAAGCAGACACACACACACGCGGTATATCCGTAGATCTGCTGTAATGCCGCTGGAGCTAAAAGTATAAAACAAACACAAACCAGCAGATAAACACACAGCACTACAGGAGCAGATAGTGTTTGGCATCACACAGGAGAACACAACACCTTGCAGAGCTAACACCCCCTCGGCTCAGCCCCGCAGTGTTGCTCATCCTCTGTGTGATAGCGCCTGAGCTCACGGAGTCTCTGCCTCCGCTTTGTCACAGACCGGCACGCCGGCTCCTCGGCGTATTCTATGTAAATTACACGGCATAATCGCCACGCGGCGCACAATGGCGGTTCCCGGGGTGCCGACTGTAACGGAGCGGGCTGATAAACGGCAGCGGCCCGGACAGATTTGCATAGCCTTTGTGTTGCGGTGGTGGTGGTGGTGGTGGTGGTGGTGGTGGGGGGGGGGGGTAGGAGGTGGTGGAGAGAAACGTGAGCGCTGTGGATCGGTGGGGGGATTTCCTCTGCATGTTCGTTGGAAGCAAACGCCCGCTTCCTCCTCCCAGGTTCGGGGACCATTATGTACACGAGCAGAGCTGGAGGTGGGGGGGGGGGGGAGTTGTAATACAAAACTACCTGGGATGGGATCAGGAGGCGGAGGGGGGAGGGCTGGGGGGGTGTCTGTCTGTCTGTCTCTAGCTTTCTCTCTCCAGCTCTCATCTGCAATAGCAAAAACAAGTTATTGTGTTGTATCCACAGTGTCTGGAATTGCTGTGCTGAACACCCAGTCCAGGGGATGTGGTCTCCGTCGGCAACTATGAACTGGGCTGTGAAGGGGGGGGGGGGGGGTCATCAGGCACCCTCCTGACACACTGGGCTCTCAGAATAAAGGTGGCTTCTACTGGTTCATAAGGGTGTTCCAAGTGAATTTCAGACAACTAATTTGAACTTTGCTCTTGTTTGGTGTTGGGTATGGTACACACACTTGCTGCAGGATAAAGATGTTGATACTTCTGTGTTACCAGGGAGTGCATCACCAGGGAAGTAGAGAAGAGTTAACGACTGGCACACAGAGTTCACCACCTAAACCCAAACAAAGGAAGCCTTCTGTCCAGAATCTCTGTGTGTCTGGACAGCCTTGAACGCTATACACTCACACACACACTCCCTACCCCCACACACACTCTCTCTTTGTCTTTCTCTCTCTCTCTTTCTTGCTCTCTTGCACATAGACACCCCTCTACCACCACCACCACACGCACAGACACACACTTTAATATTCTCAGTAATTCCTCCCCGAAATACCTCAGTCTAGACGAAGAATAGCAACAAAAAAACAAACATGCAAATTGTGGGAAAGGGTTTATCTGCTTCTGATAGGAGTGCCCTCAGAGATAGAGCCTGGTTCTCCAAACTCAAACTCAATAGGAGATCCTGCTGGTGGTGTGGTGGAACAAACCGGAGCATCTACTCAGTCTTTGTTCACGTCTCTAAGATCTATCTATCTTTCTTTTCTGCATCTCTCACCCTCTCTCTCTTATTCCCTCTTTCTCTTCACCCCCCCCCCCCCCCCCCCCATTCCCTCTCTCTCCATTAACACACTGTTCAATAGCTCTGCTGGGAGAAACAGACTACCTTCGACCTCGGTCAACCACTGTGTTGCAGGTTCTGTACTCTCCTAAAACGCAGCGGTTCAAAAAGAGCTGTTGAACAATGTCCTCACGTCAGATATTTAGATTAGGTTTACATTCTCGATCTCGAGTCGATGTCTTTCTCAGTTCTTCTTGTTTTTCTTCTTTTCTCCATGGGGGTAGAAGGGCTCCAGGAACTGTACCTGGCGTGTAATTGATATGAGGCGAGGCTGACTGAGGCGTCCTTGCAGTCAGGGACATTAGTGTCAGGGAAGGTGCGTTTGTTTTAGATGGCCAGCGCGGGACGTGTCAGGGAAGGTGCGTTTTGTTGTAGATGGCGGCGTGAGGCGCTTCGTCACAGCAAGGTTACATGCGGCGAGGAAGCGAGACGTGACATCGTTGTCTTTGCAGAATGATGACAGCTGACAGAAGCTACGGACGGATGAAGGAGATCATCTCTCTCTCCGTCGCTCTCTGCCTTTTCTATCTCTCTATCGCTCTTCCCTCCCCATCTCTCTCTTCAGGCTGGATGCGTGTGGTGGTGGACTCTGACAGGATAAGTGCTGCAGATGTGTGTCTGCCTGCTTACATTTCTCACTCAACATTTAATAGAATTGAATAAAATAGAATGGAATACTTGTTTTGCTGTTCAATTTGTCTGTCGCACTCCACTCGGTGAAGTACTGGAATAACGCATCTTTAATATTCATTCTTAAAAAATGAGAAATCATGTTTCTGTCTTTTTTTATATTAAAGAACATTTTCGGTGTTGTTTTGTTTGGCGCAGGACAATATGAGAACTGTCTAATCAATTCAATAAATTATTTTGTCTTTGGGGTTTCATAATTCATGACACAGTATTTGTACTCACCTCAATACCAAGGGAAACCATGTATGGGTACACTGCCATAAATCCTATAAATGATTAATGCTGTGTTTCCTGTGTGTGTGTGTGTGTGTTTGGTGGAGGGGTCTGAAGGTGGTGGTGGTGGAGGAGGTGGATCATTGACCCTCCATGGGGGTCCTGTGCGTCAGAGCAGAAGACATTCACCACGTTTCCGTCATTTCTGGTTTCTCATCAGGAACATCAGCCTCCGAAAAGGACTCGGAAACCAATTTGTGTTACACGGAAAGCGAAACAAGAAACACCGTATCCCTTTCTCCCCCTTCCTTTAAAGAGAGCGATGGCGGAAGGGAGAGGACGAGAGAGGGAGGGAAAGAATGCGAGAGAGGGAGAACGGACAAGAGAACAAGAGAGAGAAAGGGGGAGAAGCAGAGGAGGAGACGGCGGGTAAAGAGGGAAAAGACAGAGAGGAGAGCGAGGAGAGCAGAGGAGAGAGGGAGGGAGGGAAGGTGGGAGGGAGGGAGGGAGGGGGGGGAGAGATAAAGAGAGAGAGAGAGGGAGGGCAGAGATAAAGAGAGAGAGGGGGGGGAGGCCCTCCAGGAGTGGTTCCGTCTGCCGTCGCCGTGAGAGATATGATGCTGCTCGATTCTGATCATTGACATTTGCTTGTCCGTGCATTCCGAAAACAAGGGCCTATCCTCCATTAAGGAATTATTCAAATGACCTTCAACAAGGCATGCTTCTCTTCAGTTTGTTTTCGCCAGTACGGCAACGCATACTGACATCTCAATTACTTATGCAAGCCTTGGAGTAGGCCCACTGGAAGCTATCACCGTCTGTGCAGTCCACAGTCACTCTGCATCACACAGCCACTCGGACTGACACACATAATTCAGACAAGTCAGACGGAATTTGCATACAAAGGACTAAATACGAAAAAAGAGAAAGAGGGGTTGAAACGTGAATAAAGAATGCACTCCTCTTGAGAATGGCGTCGAGGTAGAGAGGAGCGAGGGATGGGGAGGACGAGTGTGTGTGCGCGTGTGTGTGTGTGTTTGTTTAGCAGGCTTTCGAAATGACGCCAGACCAGATAAAACAGCTTGGCCTACCTCTCCACCTCTCCATCCATCCACCCCTCCATCCATCCCCCTCTCCACACTCCTACACCCCCCTGCACTGTCTTTCGTACTCTTCGTGACTCGCTGACTAACAGAAGGTGAAGGGGGGGAGGGGGGGAGAGGGGAGAGGGGAGAGGGGGGAAGAGGAGACAGATATGGAGATGGGGTGGGGGTGAAGAGGAGTGCAGACATGCATGGGGGGGTGCGGTCGGAGGTGAATGTTGGAGGCGAGGGTTTGGGCAGGGGTGATGTAGAGACCCAGGCGACGGGGGAGGAGGGAGGAGGGAGGGAGGTGAGGGAGGGAGGGAGGGAGCGAAGGAAGGAAGGAAGGAAGGAAGGAGGGAGGGAGGGAGGGAGGGAGGGAGGGAGGGAGGGAGGGAGGGAGGGAGGGAGGGAGGGAGGGAGGGAGGGAGGGAGGGAGGGAGGGAGGGAGGGAGGAGGGAAGGAAGGAAGGAAGGAAGGAGGGAGGGAGGGAGGGGGGAGGAGAAGGGAAGAGGGGCGGGGAGCGGGGGGGTGGGTGTTTGTTGGCCCCTTGGCGTCACGTCATTAGCGTGTTGTGGTGGCGGGGGAGACGAGGGGGCACCGTGACACATGTCACGGACAGCCAGCCCGGCACACGCGTGAAGCTGACACGGCCGCGCATAACTTACCCCCTGACACGCTCTGCACGCAGGGATGTTGATTCCACGTGTTTGGTTTGGACGCGGGGAGGCAGGGGAGCATGTGTGTGTGTGGGGGGATGGGGGGGGGTGATTACTCGGGTGGTGGAGGGAGTAAGAGGGAGGGGAGGGGGGGGGGGGAGGCAGGGAGCATCGCTGTGTAGCGCTCTGAAGGGGACGACACTTTTGTCATGTCCGCTGAAAAAGAACATACACAACAAACACAGGCGCAAACAAACACGGTCACACTCACACACACACACACACACACACACACACACACACACTGTCACACACACACACAATCAGAAAACACAGTCAGACAGTTGAGAATATTTTACACATTGGACTAGGCTCCTATTTGCATGTTGGGGGGTGAAATAAGTGTGCATGTGTGTGTGTGTGTGTGTGAGCTCCATTATTGCTGTGTTTGTCAGTTCCGGCCACGCCTACTCTCCACTTGTTCCCGCCCTCTTCTCTTTTATTCACATAAATGATGCATGTGGGCGGTCTGATGACAGGGCCTTGCCCCAGCCCCGCCCCGCACAAAACCCTGCCGTCACCACGGAAACCTGGTTTGGTAGCGGCAGCCCCGAGTATGTGCCGATGGTAACAGGCTGCCATGGTGTCATAATGACGCATCAATAAAGTTGCGTCTGTTTGTATTAAAGGACCCCCTAAGTGAGTGAATGAGGGGGGTGTCACCTCCCACCCTGCAGCCGTGTTGATGTCGCCGTGGCAACGTTGTAAATAAATAGGCCTTGTGATGAGTCTGGAAAGGAGGTCATGCACGGCCAGACAATCCACTTAATGGACACAATGATGGGGGTCGCATCGCCATAGTGATGGCTGGTGGGAGGGAATGAGGGAGGGAGGGAATGAGGGAGGGAGGGAGGTCTTTGATTTAATGGACTGGCCGTCACTTGGCTGTCACTTTTTACAGGATAATCTTACCACAGCCACCCGTCAGGTGTGTGTGTGTACATGTGTGTGTGATGCTATTCAAGAGGCTTTCAAACCATCCCCCTAACATGGCTGTAACTACAGTCTAATATCTAGGCATGCTATCTGATCATGTCTTATATCTGTTCCACTTCATATGGTTCCAGGACAATATCGCACCATGTGATAT
>NW_027120581.1:0-10000 GCF_038355195.1 Osmerus mordax
GGTGACAAGCCAATTAGATCTCAGCTCTGTTACCGTGGACACGACAGCCGGCCTGTCAGTCACAACCTGTATGTGTGTGTGCGTGCACGCGCAGACACACACCCTCAGGGAGGCTGAGCGTTTATGTGTGTGTTTTGTCAGTTACCCTGTCTGCTGTCATACAGGGCCTCAATTTCATTAGCACCACCACAGACACGCACGCACACACACACACCCTCTGACTGACACCGTGGCAGTGTGTGTGTGTGTGTAACATAACTGTGTGTGTGTGTGTGTGTAACATAACTGTGTGTGTATACCCTCCACACAGCCCTCTCCAACCAGACAGGTGAGAGCAGAACCATGAGGACTGTTTTGTTGTCTAGGGCTAACGGTCCTTCATTGACACAGTGTCTGTTTACCAGCAGAGCCTAAACGCGTGGACAAAACACACCACACACATGTACACACAAACACACACGCTAATGTGCACACACACACACATGCACACACACCCTTGGCACATCACACCCATGCACGTGCACACGCACACACACACACAGGGATTACTGGTCCACCCACCCATCAGCCAGTCCATTCAGCTGGCACTAACTTTAACAGGCTTCAGAGAGATTGCAGGAGAAGAGAAGGAGAGCAGAAGAGGGGAGGGGAAGGGAGAGCAGTTGGAGAGAGAGGAGGAGAAGAAAGAGGAGAAGAAAGGAGATGAGAGAGAGAGGAGGGAAAGAGGAGGGAGAGAGAGAAAGAGTAGGAGGAGAGAAGGGGAGAGGAAGAGGAGGTGGAGTAGAAGAGGGGGAGAAGGGGAGGAGAGAAGAGAGGCGAGGGAGAGAGCAGTAATAGTAAAGCAACAACAATAGTTTCCCCATCAGAACCCCCTGCTAGCTTGCTAGCTTTATCACTGTTCTGAGGAGATAGCTGCTGTCAGAAGCTGATATTTGGACCAATGACTGGAAACAGATATGAGCAGTGTGAGGTGTAAACAGCTCCAGACATCAGGGGGCGGAGGAATAAGGCCACGCATCAACACACCAGCGGATAGCTTCCGCACAGAAACCAAACTTTCCTGTGTTTGTTGTAGGACTTGGAGGAGTGAACTCAGATTATTTCAAAAGTTACTGCCTCTCTCAGTCTGCCTCAGTCAGTCTGCCTCTCTCAGTCTGCCTCAGTCAGTCTGTCTCAGTCAGTCTGCCTCAGTCAGTCTGCCTCAGTCAGTCTGCCTCAGTCAGTCTGTCTCAGTCAGTCTGCCTCAGTCAGTCTGTCTCAGTCAGTCTGTCTCAGTCAGTCTGCCTCAGTCAGTCTGCCTCAGTCAGTCTGCCTCTCTCAGTCTGCCTCAGTCAGTCTGCCTCAGTCAGTCTGCCTCTCTCAGTCTGCCTCTCTCAGTCTGCCTCAGTCAGTCTGCCTCAGTCAGTCTGCCTCAGTCAGTCTGCCTCAGTCAGTCTGTCTCTGTCAGTCTGCCTCAGTCAGTCTGTCTCTAACAGTTAAACTGGTAACAGCAGGTGCTGTACTTACATAAGTGTGTGTCTTGAAGATGTCTGAGGGTCCACTCGTACAGACCTTGTCCCCCTCCAAGCCGATGACCCGTTTACAGATGTTCATGTGGGGGTCAAACGGGCTCTTGGCGATGATGATGTCTCCCCTGAGGAGGGATTAGGAGAGGAGGCTGTCTCTCTAGGTCAGGTTTAGGCTGGGTTTAGGGTGAGATTACAGGTTAGTGTGAGATTTGAGGTTAGGGTTAGGCTGGGGTTAGGGTGAGATTAGAGGTTAGGGTGAGATTTTAGGTCAGGGTTAGGCTGGGGTTAGGGTGAGATTAGAGGTTAGTGTGAGATTTGAGGTCAGGGTTAGGCTGGGGTTAGGGTGAGATTAGAGGTTAGGGTGAGATTTGAGGTCAGGGTTAGGCTGGGGTTAGGGTGAGATTAGAGGTTAGGGTGAGATTTTAGGTCAGGGTTAGGTTGGGGTTAGATAAAAGGGTAGGGTTAGAGAGAAGGGTTAGGGTTAGGGTTAGGGAGAAGAGAGAGAGGGGGAGAAGAGAGAGAGGGAGGAGAGAGAGAGAAAGAGGGAGGAGAGAGAGCAGAGGAGAGAAAAAAGGGAGGAGAGAGAGGGAGGAAAGAGGGAGGAGAGTGTGCTTACTTCTGGATCCTATAGAGATGTCGACTGACTCTCTCTGAGAAGACCACGTCATGGTTCACTATGGTGGGCTCCATGGAGGGACCTGAGCACTGGGAGAGAGGGGGGAGAGAGGGAGGAGAGAGGGGGAGATCATGTGAGACGTGTGGAGCAGGGACAGGAGAGAGAGAGCGGGAGGAAGAGAGGAGAGAGAGCAGGAGGAAGAGAGGAGAGAGAGCAGGAGGAAGAGAGGAGAGAGAGCAGGAGAAGGAGGAAGAGAGGAGAGAGAGCAGGAGAAGGAGGAAGAGAGGAGAGAGAGCAGGAGAAGGAGGAAGAGAGGAGAGAGAGCAGGAGGAAGAGAGGAGAGAGAGCAGGAGGAAGAGAGGAGAGAGAGAGAGCAGGAGGAAGAGGAGAGAGAGAGCAGGAGGAAGAGAGGAGACAGAGAGAGCAGGAGAAGGGGTCCGTACCGACACAAACTCTCCCAGGTACTCGAAGGCACAGTGAGCGATGCAGCCATACTGCAGCGTGTATCCTAGGAAACCAAACGTCTTCCCCAGCGCCCGACCAAACATCTCCACCTACACACACCCACACGAAAACAAACACACACACACACACACAGTAATGAGTGCAGGTAGGCCACAGGCCTGTCTGCTCTGTAAACACACTGACTTCCACATCAGTACTTCTACAGGACAGGTCAGCACTACATGTACAGCAGGGGATTCTCTCCACACCCGGCACCACACACACAGGGGTGTGTGTCTGTGAGGTGTGTGTGTGAGGTGTGTGTGTGTGTGAGGTGTGTGTGTGAGGTGTGTGTGTGAGGTGTGCATGTGAGGTGTGCGTGTGAGGTGTGCATGTGAGGTGTGCGTGTGAGGTGTGTGTGTGAGGTGTGCATGTGAGGTGTGTGTGTGAGGTGTGTGTGTGAGGTGTGCATGTGAGGTGTGCGTGTGAGGTGTGCATGTGAGGTGTGCGTGTGAGGTGTGTGTGGTGTAACAGCGCCCCCCCCCCCCCTCCCCTCCCTGGTGTTTCATTCTCAGGGGCGACGTGAGCAGTTGACACCCCCAGCACCAGGCTGACCTTTGACCCTGCGAGAGATGGCCCAATCGTCACCTCGCACACAGGTAAACTCCTGTCCACGTCCCACCCTGACCTGCCTCTACCATGGTTACCAAGCAGCCCCACTGCCATGGAAACGGCTGCCAGGGGCCTGTGTTGACCACCACCTCACACCCGCCCACACACACAGATTACACAGTATCATCTGAACAAACATCTCAGGACCACTCAGTGTGTTGACTTTTACTCCAAGCTGCAGGATGGAGAGAGAACGTCCATCTAGACACACTCTGTCAACACACACACACACACACATTTGCCCCCCACACACACCCACATGTTTGCACACACACTTGCACACACAAACACCAAATAATGAAAGTAGGGTAGGTGGTTGTGATTGAATCGTCCTTTTCAGAGAACGTGTTCTGTTGCTCCCAGGGTTATGAAGTCACACCCTGATCTGATCTGGACCACATTACAGCCTCTCTCTTCACTCTGGAGAGGAAAGAATTCTCTCTCTCTCCCCCATCCTCCTATCTCCCACTACTCCTCCCCCCTCTGTCTCTCTAGCCATCCTTCCCCCCTCCATCTCTCCATCCACCCCCCCGTCCCCCGTCCCCACTCCCTTTCTCCTTCCCTCCCCCCTACTACCATCTCACCCTAGTATTATTAACCAAACCCAGCAGAGTGGAAACCAAAGACCCAAATCCTCCCAGCTCTGGGAATGACTTTCCAAAGATGGACAGGGATTAGTCCCCCCCCCCCCTCCCTCCCCCAGACCAGGTGTCAGGTGGCTCTCCATTTCCTGCCAAAGGTGTTACCCCTAATCCCCCCCCTCCCACTGCACCTCCCCCAGATCTCAGCACCTTCCATCCTCCATCCCCTCTGCTGTTCCTTCACCTCCGTCATCTCTTCACCTCCACCCCCGCCCTCACCTCCACCCTAACCCTCACCTCCACCCCCGCCCTCACCTCCACCCCCGCCCTCACCTCCACCCCCGCCCTCACCTCCACCCCCGCCCTCACCTCCACCCCCGCCTTCACCTCCACCCCCGCCCTCTGCTCCAGTGATGATCTGTACATCCCGGCCCCGGTCACATGACACCCCCCCGTCACAACCTCCACCCTCCCGCCCATGTGCCTGCCGCCCCTCCTGCCTGGGACCAGTCCTCCTGGGGGGATTAGGGGCTTTGCATAATAACATCATACGGCCACTGTCTGATATCTAGAGGAAGTCCATATGTAGCCGCCTGGTTTACCATGGCACCCTCTGTCACCAAGAGTGTGTGTACATGCAAACAGATGCATGCCTCTTTGTCTGTGTGTGTGAGAGAGAGCGCGAGAGACACAAGTGTGTGTGTGTGTGTATTCATTCAGAATAAGACATTTCCACAGAGACGTCTGATTGGATCTGTACTACCCCGAAATCCCCCTGCGAGGGCAGCACCAGCCCTGACACCCCTGAGAGGGGGGCAGGGGGACAGGAAGGCAGGGGGGCAGGGGGACAGGGGGGCAGGGGGGTGTTAATTGAATGCTGTATTACAGCTGGAAATTAACTCAAAGTCTTTCCCTTAATCTGGGATTACACGGCAAACATGTTCATGAGAGAACAAAAACCTGTCCTGACCCTCTCAACAGACCTTCTGGGGTCCTGGGGGAGCAGGGGGGCCGACAGAGCCCCTTGTGTGCTTTAACTCTGTGATCCTCTTACTGGAGGATCCCTGTCCCTCCCTCACACTGAGGAGCACCGTGCTGCAGGACAGCCCACCACAAGGGAGACGAGAGAGAGAAGAGCAAAAACTGATATTGCGCCCAAATACTTCTATTAAAAATATATATTTAGAAGTGAGAAGAAAATACTAACAGTATGTTGCAGTCTGAGTTGATGTGTTGATCCTCCAGCACCGTGGTAACCCTGACGGACGCACGCTGCCGACTAGGACCAGAAGAAGAAGCGAGACGCAGATCCGGGAGTGAGCGCTAGGGTCCCCTGAGGTGTGGCTGTAACACACCTGCTGTATAACACAGCGCCCAATCAGCTTCTGTCTCAACACAGCGCCCAATCAGCTTCTGTCTCAACACAGCGCCCAATCAGCTTCTGTCTCAACCACAGAGGGAGAGCAGGGCGGCGGGCTGTTCTAGTCATCCCTTGTTCTAGTCATCTTACAAGGCTGAATTAGAAAAACATGGCTTGAGAGAGGGCTGGACCACAGGGGGGGTAAGAGGCTTAGAGATCCACGAATGATATGACTTCTCCCCCTGAGGACCCCAGATGGGAGTCTGGAGGGGGGGCAGAGAGAGCCTGATTGAAGCCCGCCTCTGATGTCCCCTTCCTGGGCAGCAGAAGGCACGGAGGGTGGGTGCTGGTCCCTGGGCGCGGAGCTAGATTTGATCTTAATGCGAGCCTTAAAAGGGGAAGGTCTGTGGACATGCAGGGGGTCCTTGTGCAGCTATCAGTCCGATCAGAGCTAATCCCTGTGATCCAGACACCAGCACCTGCCTGGGTCTGGAGTGACAGATGTAGAACTCAGTCACACCCAGAGAAGCTGGCCTCTATCTCAAGATCTGGACCGACACCCTCCCCTCTCTCCTCTCATCCCCCCTCTCCTCTCCCCCGCCCGACCCACTGGCTTCTCACCCTGCTAGCACAGTCGAGCACAGAGCTAACGCCAGCCAGCTGACATGAATAGAAGCACTCTGCACTCCCCTACGAAGACAGGGGATGGAAACAGGGTGAGTCAGCTGTGTTGTGTTGACTGGAGGTTGGTGGTCTTGGTTCTGTCATGGAGTCGATGAGAGAGCTGGCAGATCTTATCACGGCCTGTATTGGTTTCAACAATCGAGTTTGTTTTCTCTAAGTTGTATCCCCCTCTCTCCCCCTCCCTCCTTTATCCCCAGCCCGTTCAGGAGGTCTTCCACCACTCTGAACTGAACCAGTACATTTATAGCCTTATCACTCAGAGTTTCAATATTCCACACAGACCTAGTCTGTAGGGCCAGCTATATTAAGCTGTAATAATAATAAAGTTTCATTCTCCAGCTGTTTAAACCCACAACAATCCCAAAACACAGGCCTTAGGCCCGCAGCAAGTTTTCAACATGGAAAAAAATCCCTCACTCCACAGTCAAAAAACAACAATGGCTTAAAACAAAAAGAAAGAAAAAAACGTTCCACTAATTGTCTATTCACCCTTGGACTATTACTTTCCTCCCAGCGCTAAGCAAGCAAACACCGAGCCCGATGATGACAATCTGCCTCCCTCCGGACACAGCCTGCTGCTCCTTCTCCCTCCCACACTCCGCTGTCTGAATGAGACAGCAGAAAACCAAACAATCGTCCGGGGAAACAGCCTGACATGTTTTGACTGCCAGCATTATGAGGCGCAATCAGAAACACCGATCGATACAGCTGACATCACTGAAACAATACACAAAGACGGCCACATCGATGAGGGGAAAGGCTGACCGCCATGTTTATGCTACCGCAAACCGACCTTCACTGCCAAATTTAGGAGTATAGGCCTGGGGCTAGCTTCTGGACACAGCTGTCCTCAGACCCCAAGGAGAAGCCTGCCTGCCTGCCTGCCTGCCTGCCTGCCTGCCTGCCTGTCTGCCTGTCTGCCTGTCTGCCTGTCTGCCTGTCTGTCTGCCTGTCTGCCTGCCTGTCTGCCTGTCTGTCTGTCTGCCTGTCTGTCTGCCTGCCTGCCTGCCTGTCTGTCTGCCTGCCTGTCTGTCTGTCTGTCTGCCTGCCTGCCTGCCTGCCTGCCTGCCTGCCTGCCTGCCTGCCTGCCTGCCTGCCTGCCTGCCTGCCTGCCTGCCTGCCTGCCTGCCTGCCTGCCTGCCTGCCTGCCCTGCCTGCCTGCCTGCCTGCCTGCCTGCCCGCCCTGCACACTCTGGAGGAACTTTCCACTCTAGGCGAGAAAGAGACATCTTTCTTTAGAAAATGTATTTGTCGCGATGCTGGGAGCTGAAAGGCCCGGGCTGTGTTCCCCAGACATCCTGTCAGGGGGTGTAAACCTCACGGTGATGCCACAACAGCAGGACAGACTCAGATAAGAGCATCTGTGAGGTGAGCAGTCCGACTAGCCAACTCCTCTAGAGCTTGCATCCTGAGCTGGGATAGGGCTGTTTCTGGAACGTCAACATGGTCACACACATGCATACACACTTGAACACACACATAACTGAAAAGACACACACACACCTTGACACACACACACACACCTATGTGCCTGATCTGTGTTTGCAGAGCTCAGTTCCTCTGTGGCCTGCAGGTCTTCATGACAGGTAGAATCAGAGTTAGCACTTTCCTGTGTTCCCTACGCCCTGAAGGTCAGAGGTCAGGACACAGACAGTCTGCTAGACTCACGTCTCAGGCAGACAACCAGGCGTGAGGTACAGCTGCATCATGTATCATATATGATGACATATTGTGATGACTGTGCAAGACTCTAGGCTGACTGGGAATTGTTCAAACACACACACGTTCAGTGCCTTATAGCTCCTGTGTTATTTACATTTACATTTAGTCATTTAGCAGACGCTCTTAATCGAACCGGCAACCTTCTGATTACTAGCCCGATTTCCTAACCGCTCAGCCACCTGACTCCCATTAGTTATGAGAGAATAGCAGAATAATGTCATCATAATAATAATGTGTTCATTTAACAGGTACTTTTATCCAAAGGTGACGTGCTGGGGGGTATTTGAACCTGCAACCTTTTGATCTACAGTCAAATGCTCTCACCACTGAGCTAAACCCATCCCCATAGAATAGGACTTCACTGGCCCTCTGGGGGAATGCCACAGTAACCCTGCAAACATCCCAGAATGACGTGAAACGTTTTCAATATGCCTCTCAGACTCGTGAGATTGTAGTTTCCGAGTATCCTGTTTAGATGTTGCAATTCAAAACACAAGTCTGCCTGACCTTTATCATACTGCATCGCCTTCATCTACACCTAGCTGGTTAATCAGACAGATTATGTCTGGTTATGTTCATTTCTTACATGCCCAAAACAAAATCATTTCGTTAAACCCAAAGTAGCGAATGCTTGGTGTTGTGAGGAAATGTGGTGTTAGGACTACACATTTGCTTCATGTTGTGGCTCACTAAGCTATTTTAACCCAATGTACCGTAAACATATAAAGCTTATTTCTGCTGCAAGGTCATGCTGTCTGACTGTCCAGTTCTAATGCTAACTGGTAGCTTCATACAAATTGCGTATATTTTGTGTGGGACATAGGACCTGGATTATCAAGAAATACGAACAATTTAATGTCATTTGAAAAGTCAGATATCGCTAGGATAGATTACATTGTGTAGACAACAACTGATAAGGCTGTATTTAGTTTTGCAAGGACGCCAAACTCACTCACCGGCTAAATGTTTCAGGAGTCGCTTTGAAACGTGACCGCCCGCAGAACGCTGTCAGTGGACCGTTCACCCTCCCTTCAACAACCACTGTGGCGATTGGCTACAAGCGAGCAATCGGATCTCCTATTGGTTCATGGAAGGTAAAGATGAACAAACGTCAAAACGTCAACGTCATAGAAAACATGGCGGCTCCCGTGAAGAGCATGAATAAACCTACCGGAGAACGGACACCGTGTAATACCACAAGTTTTCAAAAGAAGTCACGTAGTAAATTAGTTTCAATACCTGGTACTAGACCTTCGATCCAGAATGGGCAGCTTATTGTTTCTACAGGTGTCACGTCGCTCGACTATTTGATCGGTCAGTTTTGCTAACTTGTTAGCTAACAAGCTAACTAGCTAGCTGTTTACAATGTTGTCAAAGCCAGCAGGTTGGTCAGCGGTGCTGATAGCTCCTGTGACTTTTATCAACGACACTGAATTAGAGTATTCATTGTTATGTGTGTACATAACTCTCCTTGCTCTAAAAATGAGAATGTAAATATGACAAATAGATAACGTCAACCCCCTTTTCGACTTTGAATAAACTCACCCATACAACGGTAGCACATTAGTATAATCCAAAATTGTAATACCTCAGTCATATTTTTGTGGTCTCATAGGAACTATTTATATTCTCTGAACATAATTTCTTACTTGCTGACACGATAAGACTGTATTCGTGTTAGGAGAAGCAAGATAATTCACCAGGTGATGCGTGAAAGACCAGATATTCAGAATCAAAGGGGGGCGAAAGATAGGCCCACAGGAGAGTAAACAGGGCCTTTGTTTTCATGATGCCTCCTGTGATCCTACGCCGCTGACTGCATTGCACGTTGTGCTTCCAATCTTCCAGGTGGCGGGCTTGCGGTTGGAACGGTCCTACTGGTCGGTAAGTAAATCAGTCCCTCATTCCGTATCACATTCCCCGAGCGAATAAATATTATACAAACATACATATACTGAAGGTGTCTATGAGTACGTTCATATACAAAATCACTGCATTTCAACTACACTTCCAACTATTTGTGAAAACATAATAATGAAAATTGATTCAGCTCTCATCTGATTCATTTAAATTAGACTCAAGGATTCTCTTCTTAGCTTGGGTCCCTGACCTCCTGTCTTGTGTGTCTGTGTCTCACCTGCTCCAGGGGCTTACGGGAAGTTAATACGTGTTGAATAACAAATAGAAAGTGTCACACCTGTCCTATAACTCCTCTGTACACAACCCCAGTCGTAGATAACTATGTCACTACAGTAGATTATACTGTCACCAAAGTCGGGAGCATATCTCACAATCTCTCAGTTGTGCTAGTGTTGTAATCTCTTCATCTGGGCTGTGCTAAGATAGTTATCTCAGTGATTCAATCCAGGGAACACATCCAAAAGATGTAGTTTATAAGTCCTGTGTGAGTGAT
>NW_027120582.1:0-15702 GCF_038355195.1 Osmerus mordax
ATTTAAAGCAATGTAATAGTGGAATTTAGAAACACATGACAAACATAATGTGTATGAATAACAGATGTAAAAGTCACAGAAGACTACCCCAACAAGTAGCACTTACTCTGTTATAAGGACAAGCCAATGCCATTGTTAGGGTACCGATCGCAACAATCCAAAGACAGATTTGATTGGGACTCTCCGTGCAAACATTGCACCTAAATGCAGGTACATTTACTACAGGCAGTGTAAAATGCAAAGAAGATTGCTAACACAGGTCAAATATAGAGAATGAACAGACAGATCACACTGCCTCAAAGACAAGCACTGAAAAACATTGAAATCAATCAAGGCTTCACTGTAAGGTCATGTAAGTGTGGGATTTAGAGGCCCATGACAAATGACATGTGTATGAATGACAGATGTAAAAGTCACAGAAGACTACCCCAACAAGTAGCACTTACTCTGTTATAAGGACAAGCCAATGCCATTGTTAGGGTACCGATCGCAACAATCCAAAGACAGATTTAGTTGGGACTCTCAGTGCAAACATTGCACCAAATACAGGTATATTTACTACAGGCAGTGTAAAATGCAAAGAAGATTGCTAACACAGGTCAAATATAGAGAATGAACAGACAGATCACACTGCCTCAAAGACAAGCACTGAAAAACATTGAAATCAATCAAGGCTTCACTGTAAGGTCATGTAAGTGTGGGATTTAGAGGCCCATGACAAATGACATGTGTATGAATGACAGATGTAAAAGTCACAGAAGACTACCCCAACAAGTAGCACTTACTCTGTTATAAGGACAAGCCAATGCCATTGTTAGGGTACCGATCGCAACAATCCAAAGACAGATTTAGTTGGGACTCTCAGTGCAAACATTGCACCAAATACAGGTATATTTACTACAGGCAGTGTCAAATGCAAAGAATATTGCTAACACTGGTCAAATATAGAGAAGGAACAGACAGATCACACTACCCCAAAGAGAAGCACTTATAAACATTTAAATCAATCAATGCTTCACTTTAAGGTCATGTAAGTGTGGGATTTAGTGGGCCATGACAAACACAATGTGTATGAATAACAGATGTAAAAGTCACAGAAGACTACCCCAACAAGTAGCACTTACTCTGTTATAAGTACAAGCCAATGCCATTGTTAGGGTACCGATCGCAACAATCCAAAGGCAGAATTAGTTGGGACTCTTAGTGCAAACATTGCACCTAAATGCAGGTACATTTACTACAGGCAGTGTAAAATGCAAAGAAGATTGCTAACACTGGTCAAATATAGAGAAAGAACAGACACAGATCACACTACCCCAAAGAGAAGCACTTATGAACATTGAAATCAATCAACGCTTCACTTTAAGGTAATGTCCCCCAACTTAATAGCACTTTCTGTGATTAGAGAAAAGAGAGTCACTCAAGTTGAAGGATAATTCTCAATGAACTTGATACGGAGGAAATTGACCAGAGGAAATTATAGAGAAAGAACAGACACAGATCACACTACCCCAAAGAGAAGCACTTATAAACATTGAAATCAATCAATGCTTCACTGTAAGGTCATGTAAGTGTGGGATTTAGAGGCCCATGACAAATGACGTGTATGAATGACAGATGTAAAAGTCACAGAAGACTACCCCAACAAGTAGCACTTACTCTGTTATAAGGACAAGCCAATGCCATTGTTAGGGTACCGATCGCAACAATCCAAAGACAGATTTGGTTGGGACTCTCCGTGCAAACATTGCACCTAAATGCAGGTACATTTACTACAGGCAGTGTAAAATGCAAAGAAGATTGCTAACACTGGTCAAATATAGAAAAGGAAGAGACAGACCACACTGCCCCAAGACAAGCACTGAAGAACATTGAAATCAATCAAGGCTTCAATTTAAAGCAATGTAATAGTGGAATTTAGAAGCACATGACAAACACAATGTGTATGAATAACAGATGTAAAAGTCACAGAAGACTACCCCAACAAGTAGCACTTACTCTGTTATAAGGACAAGCCAATGCCATTGTTAGGGTACCGATCGCAACAATCCAAAGACAGATTTGGTTGGGACTCTTAGTGCAAACATTGCACCTAAATGCAGGTACATTTACTACAGGCAGTGTAAAATGCAAAGAAGATTGCTAACACAGGTCATATATAGAGAAGGAACAGACAGATCACACTGCCCCAAAGACAAGCACTGAAGAACATTGAAATCAATCAAGGCTTCAATTTAAAGCAATGTAATAGTGGAATTTAGAAGCACATGACAAACACAATGTGTATGAATAACAGATGTAAAAGTCACAGAAGACTACCCCAACAAGTAGCACTTACTCTGTTATAAGGACAAGCCAATGCCATTGTTAGGGTACCGATCGCAACAATCCAAAGACAGATTTGGTTGGGACTCTCCGTGCAAACATTGCACCTAAATGCAGGTACATTTACTACAGGCAGTGTAAAATGCAAAGAAGATTGCTAACACTGGTCAAATATAGAGAAGGAACAGACAGATCACACTGCCCCAAAGACAAGCACTTATGAACATTGAAATCAATAAACGCTTCACTTTAAGGTAATGTAAGTGTGGGATTTAGTGGGCTATGACAAACACAATGTGTATGAATAACAGATGTAAAAGTCACAGAAGACTACCCCAACAAGTAGCACTTACTCTGTTATAAGGACAAGCCAATGCAATTGTTAGGGTACCGATCGCAACAATCCAAAGGCAGAATTAGTTGGGACTCTTAGTGCAAACATTGCACCAAATACAGGTATATTTACTACAGGCAGTGTCAAATGCAAAGACGATTGCTAACACTGGTCAAATATAGAAAAGGAAGAGACAGACCACAATGCCCCAAAGACAAGCACTGAAGAACATTGAAATCAATCAAGGCTTCAATTTAAAGTAATATAATAGTGGGATTTTGAAGCACATGACAAACACAATGTGTATGAATAACAGATGTAAAAGTCACAGAAGACTACCCCAACAAGTAGCACTTACTCTGTTATAAGGACAAGCCAATGCCATTGTTAGGGTACCGATCGCAACAATCCAAAGACAGATTTGGTTGGGACTCTCCGTGCAAACATTGCACCTAAATGCAGGTACATTTACTACAGGCAGTGTAAAATGCAAAGAAGATTGCTAACACTGGTCAAATATAGAGAAGGAACAGACTGATCACACTGCCCCAAAGACAAGCACTGAAGAACATTGAAATCAATCAAGGCTTCAATTTAAAGCAATGTAATAGTGGAATTTAGAAACACATGACAAACATAATGTGTATGAATAACAGATGTAAAAGTCACAGAAGACTACCCCAACAAGTAGCACTTACTCTGTTATAAGGACAAGCCAATGCCATTGTTAGGGTACCGATCGCAACAATCCAAAGACAGATTTGGTTGGGACTCTCCGTGCAAACATTGCACCTAAATGCAGGTACATTTACTACAGGCAGTGTAAAATGCAAAGAAGATTGCTAACACTGGTCAAATATAGAGAAGGAACAGACAGATCACACTGCCCCAAAGACAAGCACTGAAGAACATTGAAATCAATCAACGCTTCACTTTCAGGTAATGTAAGTGTGGGATTTAGTGGGCCATGACAAACACAATGTGTATAAATAACAGATGTAAAAGTCACAGAAAACTACCCCAACAAGTAGCACTTACTCTTTTATAAGGACAAGTCAATGCCATTGTTAGGGTACCGATCGCAACAATCCAAAGACAGATTTGGTTGGGACTCTCCGTGCAAACATTGCACCTAAATGCAGGTACATTTACTACAGGCAGTGTAAAATGCAAAGAAGATTGCTAACACTGGTCAAATATAGAGAAGGAACAGACAGATCACACTGCCCCAAAGACAAGCACTTATGAACATTGAAATCAATCAACGCTTCACTTTCAGGTAATGTAAGTGTGGGATTTAGTGGGCCATGACAAACACAATGTGTATAAATAACAGATGTAAAAGTCACAGAAAACTATCCCAACAAGTAGCACTTACTCTTTTATAAGGACAAGCCAATGCCATTGTTAGGGTACCGATCGCAACAATCCAAAGACAGATTTAGTTTGGACTCTCAGTGCAAACATTGCACCTAAATGCAGGTATATTTACTACAGGCAGTGTAAAATGCAAAGAAGATTGCTAACACTGGTCAAATATAGAAAAGGAACAGACTGATCACACTGCCCCAAAGACAAGCACTGAAGAACATTAAAATCAATCAAGGCTTCAATTTAAAGCAATGTAATAGTGGAATTTAGAAGCACATGACAAACACAATGTGTATGAATAACAGATGTAAAAGTCACAGAAGACTACCCCAACAAGTAGCACTTACTCTGTTATAAGTACAAGCCAATGCCATTGTTAGGGTACCGATCGCAACAATCCAAAGGCAGAATTAGTTGGGACTCTTAGTGCAAACATTGCACCTAAATGCAGGTACATTTACTACAGGCAGTGTAAAATGCAAAGAAGATTGCTAACACAGGTCAAATATAGAGAATGAACAGACAGATCACACTGCCCCCAAAGACAAGCACTGAAGAACATTGAAATCAATCAAGGCTTCAATTTAAAGCAATGTAATAGTGGAATTTAGAAGCACATGACAAACACAATGTGTATGAATAACAGATGTAAAAGTCACAGAAGACTACCCCAACAAGTAACACTTACTCTGTTATAAGTACAAGCCAATGCCATTGTTAGGGTACCGATCGCAACAATCCAAAGGCAGAATTAGTTGGGACTCTTAGTGCAAACATTGCACCAAATACAGGTATATTTACTACAGGCAGTGTCAAATGCAAAGACGATTGCTAACACTGGTCAAATATAGAAAAGGAAGAGACAGACCACACTGCCCCAAAGACAAGCACTGAAGAACATTGAAATCAATCAAGGCTTCAATTTAAAGTAATATAATAGTGGGATTTTGAAGCACATGACAAACACAATGTGTATAAATAACAGATGTAAAAGTCACAGAAGACTACCCCAACAAGTAGCACTTACTCTTTTATAAGGACAAGTCAATGCCATTGTTAGGGTACCGATCGCAACGATCCAAAGATAGATTTAGTTGGGACTCTCAGTGCAAACATTGCACCTAAATGCAGGTACATTTACTACAGGCAGTGTAAAATACAAAGAAGATTGCTAACACTGGTCAAATATCGAGAAGGAACAGACAGATCACACTGCCCCAAAGACAAGCACTGAAGAACATTGAAATCAATCAAGGCTTCACTGTAAGGTCATGTAAGTGTGGGATTTAGAGGCCCATGACAAATGACATGTGTATGAATAACAGATGTAAAAGTCACAGAAGACTACCCCAACAAGTAGCACTTACTCTGTTATAAGGACAAGCCAATGCCATTGTTAGGGTACCGATCGCAACAATCCAAAGGCAGAATTAGTTGGGACTCTTAGTGCAAACATTGCACCAAATACAGGTATATTTACTACAGGCAGTGTCAAATGCAAAGACGATTGCTAACACTGGTCAAATATAGAAAAGGAAGAGACAGACCACACTGCCCCAAAGACAAGCACTGAAGAACATTGAAATCAATCAAGGCTTCAATTTAAAGCAATGTAATAGTGGAATTTAGAAGCACATGACAAACACAATGTGTATGAATAACAGATGTGAAAGTCACAGAAGACTACCCCAACAAGTAGCACTTACTCTGTTATGAGGACAAGCCAATGCCATTGTTAGGGTACCGATCGCAACAATCCAAAGACAGATTTGGTTGGGACTCTCCGTGCAAACATTGCACCTAAATGCAGGTATATTTACTACAGCCAGTGTCAAATGCAAATAAGATTGCTAACACTGGTCAAATATAGAGAAGGAACAGACAGATCACACTACCCCAAAAAGAAGCACGTATGAACATTGAAATCAATAAACGCTTCACTTTAAGGTAATGTAAGTGTGGGATTTAGTGGGCTATGACAAACACAATGTGTATAAATAACAGATGTAAAAGTCACAGAAGACTACCCCAACAAGTAGCACTTACTCTGTTATAAGTACAAGCCAATGCCATTGTTAGGGTACCGATCGCAACAATCCAAAGGCAGAATTAGTTGGGACTCTCAGTGCAAACATTGCACCAAATACAGGTATATTTACTACAGGCAGTGTCAAATGCAAAGACGATTGCTAACACTGGTCAAATATAGAGAAGGAACAGACAGATCACACTGCCCCAAAGACAAGCACTGAAGAACATTGAAATCAATCAAGGCTTCAATTTAAAGCAATGTAATAGTGGAATTTAGAAGCACATGACAAACACAATGTGTATGAATAACAGATGTAAAAGTCACAGAAGACTACCCCAACAAGTAGCACTTACTCTGTTATAAGGACAAGCCAATGCCATTGTTAAGGTACCGATTCCAACCAATTTTAAAGACCTGTATATGACCTGCCCACCAAATGATCACTTACTGTTGATTCCATGAAGTCCATCTTCCTCTAGAGACATGTTCCTGAGTATTTCTTATAACAAGGAGCTGCCCTCAACTCCCAGGAAGAACTTAAGATTGGTTCATGTTCAGCAACCACAACCACTCCCACGTCGGTAAATGCTGTGCTGTGAACGACTCAGGTACTTAAGCTTGACGAGTGCTCTGCCTTTATCTAAGGTTCGTCATTTGAATCAAGAGAAACTATTTCACACATTCAAAACATTAGGATTGAGAGGAGTTTTGGTTCTCTGCCTTAAAGGCCCAATTATTTGAATGGTCTACTAGACTTGAGTCTTTTCCGATGCAAAAACAGCAGTTACAGACAAGCAAACTTCATACAGCACTCATTCTATATAGAGTTTCTAGACAACTATTGTAACCTATTGTAAATACATGCAAACTTAATAGAGCATGCAGGCAATATGTGGTTCCCAATAACTTGATACTCTAACAAAGTTCAATTAACTTCAGAAAAAGAACATCAAAAATGTTGTAAGGGGAGCCATTCTGGTAATTCCCACAGTCATATAAAATTAGTTGCCATCCGTTGAAGAATAATACCCCAACTTAATAGCACTTTCTGTGATTAGAGGAAAGAGAGTCACTCAAATTGAAGGATAATTCTCAATGAACTTGATACGGAGGAAATTGACCAGAGGAAATTATAGAGAAAGAACAGACACAGATCACACTACCCCAAAGAGAAGCACTTATGAACATTGAAATCAATCAACGCTTCACTTTAAGGTAATGTAAGTGTGGGATTTAGTGGCCCATGACAAACACAATGTGTATAAATAACAGATGTAAAAGTCACAGAAGACTACCCCAACAAGTAGCACTTACTCTTTTATAAGGACAAGTCAATGCCATTGTTAGGGTACCGATCGCAATGATCCAAAGATAGATTTAGTTGGGACTCTCCGTGCAAACATTGCACCTAAATGCAGGTACATTTACTACAGGCAGTGTAAAATGCAAAGAAGATTGCTAACACTGGTCATATATAGAGAAGGAACAGACAGATCACACTGCCCCAAAGACAAGCACTGAAGAACATTGAAATCAATCAAGGCTTCAATTTAAAGCAATGTAATAGTGGAATTTAGAAGCACATGACAAACACAATGTGTATGAATAACAGATGTAAAAGTCACAGAAGACTACCCCAACAAGTAGCACTTACTCTGTTATAAGGACAAGCCAATGCCATTGTTAGGGTACCGATCGCAACAATCCAAAGACAGATTTGGTTGGGACTCTCCGTGCAAACATTGCACCTAAATGCAGGTACATTTACTACAGGCAGTGTAAAATGCAAAGAAGATTGCTAACACTGGTCAAATATAGAGAAGGAACAGACAGATCACACTGCCCCAAAGACAAGCACTTATGAACATTGAAATCAATAAACGCTTCACTTTAAGGTAATGTAAGTGTGGGATTTAGTGGGCTATGACAAACACAATGTGTATGAATAACAGATGTAAAAGTCACAGAAGACTACCCCAACAAGTAGCACTTACTCTGTTATAAGGACAAGCCAATGCAATTATTAGGGTACCGATCGCAACAATCCAAAGGCAGAATTAGTTGGGACTCTTAGTGCAAACATTGCACCAAATACAGGTATATTTACTACAGGCAGTGTCAAATGCAAAGACGATTGCTAACACTGGTCAAATATAGAAAAGGAAGAGACAGACCACAATGCCCCAAAGACAAGCACTGAAGAACATTGAAATCAATCAAGGCTTCAATTTAAAGTAATATAATAGTGGGATTTTGAAGCACATGACAAACACAATGTGTATGAATAACAGATGTAAAAGTCACAGAAGACTACCCCAACAAGTAGCACTTACTCTGTTATAAGGACAAGCCAATGCCATTGTTAGGGTACCGATCGCAACAATCCAAAGACAGATTTGGTTGGGACTCTCCGTGCAAACATTGCACCTAAATGCAGGTACATTTACTACAGGCAGTGTAAAATGCAAAGAAGATTGCTAACACTGGTCAAATATAGAGAAGGAACAGACTGATCACACTGCCCCAAAGACAAGCACTGAAGAACATTGAAATCAATCAAGGCTTCAATTTAAAGCAATGTAATAGTGGAATTTAGAAACACATGACAAACATAATGTGTATGAATAACAGATGTAAAAGTCACAGAAGACTACCCCAACAAGTAGCACTTACTCTGTTATAAGGACAAGCCAATGCCATTGTTAGGGTACCGATCGCAACAATCCAAAGACAGATTTGGTTGGGACTCTCCGTGCAAACATTGCACCTAAATGCAGGTACATTTACTACAGGCAGTGTAAAATGCAAAGAAGATTGCTAACACTGGTCAAATATAGAGAAGGAACAGACAGATCACACTGCCCCAAAGACAAGCACTGAAGAACATTGAAATCAATCAAGGCTTCAATTTAAAGCAATGTAATAGTGGAATTTAGAAACACATGACAAACATAATGTGTATGAATAACAGATGTAAAAGTCACAGAAGACTACCCCAACAAGTAGCACTTACTCTGTTATAAGGACAAGCCAATGCCATTGTTAGGGTACCGATCGCAACAATCCAAAGACAGATTTGATTGGGACTCTCCGTGCAAACATTGCACCTAAATGCAGGTACATTTACTACAGGCAGTGTAAAATGCAAAGAAGATTGCTAACACAGGTCAAATATAGAGAATGAACAGACAGATCACACTGCCTCAAAGACAAGCACTGAAAAACATTGAAATCAATCAAGGCTTCACTGTAAGGTCATGTAAGTGTGGGATTTAGAGGCCCATGACAAATGACATGTGTATGAATGACAGATGTAAAAGTCACAGAAGACTACCCCAACAAGTAGCACTTACTCTGTTATAAGGACAAGCCAATGCCATTGTTAGGGTACCGATCGCAACAATCCAAAGACAGATTTAGTTGGGACTCTCAGTGCAAACATTGCACCAAATACAGGTATATTTACTACAGGCAGTGTAAAATGCAAAGAAGATTGCTAACACAGGTCAAATATAGAGAATGAACAGACAGATCACACTGCCTCAAAGACAAGCACTGAAAAACATTGAAATCAATCAAGGCTTCACTGTAAGGTCATGTAAGTGTGGGATTTAGAGGCCCATGACAAATGACATGTGTATGAATGACAGATGTAAAAGTCACAGAAGACTACCCCAACAAGTAGCACTTACTCTGTTATAAGGACAAGCCAATGCCATTGTTAGGGTACCGATCGCAACAATCCAAAGACAGATTTAGTTGGGACTCTCAGTGCAAACATTGCACCAAATACAGGTATATTTACTACAGGCAGTGTCAAATGCAAAGAATATTGCTAACACTGGTCAAATATAGAGAAGGAACAGACAGATCACACTACCCCAAAGAGAAGCACTTATAAACATTTAAATCAATCAATGCTTCACTTTAAGGTCATGTAAGTGTGGGATTTAGTGGGCCATGACAAACACAATGTGTATGAATAACAGATGTAAAAGTCACAGAAGACTACCCCAACAAGTAGCACTTACTCTTTTATAAGGACAAGTCAATGCCATTGTTAGGGTACCGATCGCAACGATCCAAAGATAGATTTAGTTGGGACTCTCAGTGCAAACATTGCACCTAAATGCAGGTACATTTACTACAGGCAGTGTCAAATGCAAAGAATATTGCTAACACTGGTCAAATATAGAGAAGGAACAGACAGACCACACTGCCCCAAAGACAAGCACTGAAGAACATTGAAATCAATCAAGGCTTCAATTTAAAGCAATGTAATAGTGGAATTTTGAATCACATGACAAACACAATGTGTATGAATAACAGATGTAAAAGTCACAGAAGACTACCCCAATAAGTAGCACTTACTCTGTTATAAGGACAAGCCAATGCCATTGTTAGGGTACCGATCGCAACAATCCAAAGACAGATTTGGTTGGGACTCTCCGTGCAAACATTGCACCTAAATGCAGGTACATTTACTACAGGCAGTGTAAAATGCAAAGAAGATTGCTAACACTGGTCAAATATAGAGAAGGAACAGACAGATCACACTGCCCCAAAGACAAGCAATTATGAACATTGAAATCAATCAACGCTTCACTTTCAGGTAATGTAAGTGTGGGATTTAGTGGGCCATGACAAACACAATGTGTATAAATAACAGATGTAAAAGTCACAGAAAACTACCCCAACAAGTAGCACTTACTCTTTTATAAGGACAAGCCAATGCCATTGTTAGGGTACCGATCGCAACAATCCAAAGACAGATTTAGTTTGGACTCTCAGTGCAAACATTGCACCTAAATGCAGGTATATTTACTACAGGCAGTGTAAAATGCAAAGAAGATTGCTAACACTGGTCAAATATAGAAAAGGAAGAGACAGACCACACCGCCCCAAAGACAAGCACTGAAGAACATTGAAATCAATCAAGGCTTCAATTTAAAGCAATGCAATAGTGGAATTTAGAAGCACATGACAAACACAATATGTATGAATAACAGATGTAAAAGTCACAGAAGACTACCCCAACAAGTAGCACTTACTCTGTTATAAGGACAAGCCAATGCCATTGTTAGGGTACCGATCGCAACAATCCAAAGACAGATTTAGTTGGGACTCTCCGTGCAAACATTGCACCTAAATGCAGGTATATTTACTACAGGCAGTGTAAAATGCAAAGAAGATTGCTAACACTGGTCAAATATAGAGAAGGAACAGACTGATCACACTGCCCCAAAGACAAGCACTGAAGAACATTGAAATCAATCAAGGCTTCAATTTAAAGCAATGTAATAGTGGAATTTAGAAGCACATGACAAACACAATGTGTATGAATAACAGATGTAAAAGTCACAGAAGACTACCCCAACAAGTAGCACTTACTCTGTTATAAGTACAAGCCAATGCCATTGTTAGGGTACCGATCGCAACAATCCAAAGGCAGAATTAGTTGGGACTCTTAGTGCAAACATTGCACCTAAATGCAGGTACATTTACTACAGGCAGTGTAAAATGTAAAGAAGATTGCTAACACAGGTCAAATATAGAGAATGAACAGACAGATCACACTGCCCCAAAGACAAGCACTGAAGAACATTGAAATCAATCAAGGCTTCAATTTAAAGCAATGTAATAGTGGAATTTAGAAGCACATGACAAACACAATGTGTATGAATAACAGATGTAAAAGTCACAGAAGACTACCCCAACAAGTAGCACTTACTCTGTTATAAGTACAAGCCAATGCCATTGTTAGGGTACCGATCGCAACAATCCAAAGGCAGAATTAGTTGGGACTCTTAGTGCAAACATTGCACCAAATACAGGTATATTTACTACAGGCAGTGTCAAATGCAAAGACGATTGCTAACACTGGTCAAATATAGAAAAGGAAGAGACAGACCACACTGCCCCAAAGACAAGCACTGAAGAACATTGAAATCAATCAAGGCTTCAATTTAAAGTAATATAATAGTGGGATTTTGAAGCACATGACAAACACAATGTGTATAAATAACAGATGTAAAAGTCACAGAAGACTACCCCAACAAGTAGCACTTACTCTGTTATAAGGACAAGCCAATGCCATTGTTAGGGTACCGATCGCAACAATCCAAAGACAGATTTGGTTGGGACTCTCCGTGCAAACATTGCACCTAAATGCAGGTACATTTACTACAGGCAGTGTAAAATGCAAAGAAGATTGCTAACACTGGTCAAATATAGAGAAGGAACAGACAGATCACACTGCCCCAAAGACAAGCACTGAAGAACATTGAAATCAATCAAGGCTTCAATTTAAAGCAATGTAATAGTGGAATTTAGAAGCACATGACAAACACAATGTGTATGAATAACAGATGTAAAAGTCACAGAAGACTACCCCAACAAGTAGCACTTACTCTGTTATAAGGACACGCCAATGCCATTGTTAAGGTACCAATCCCAACCAATTTTAAAGACCTGTATATGACCTGCCCACCAAATGATCACTTACTGTTGATTCCATGAAGTCCATCTTCCTCTAGAGACATGTTCCTGAGTATTTCTTATATCAAGGAGCTGCCCTCAACTCCCAGGAAGAACTTAAGATTGGTTCATGTTCAGCAAACACAACCACTCCCATGTCGGTAAATGCTGTGCTGTGAACGACTCAGGTACTTAAGCTTGACGAGTGCTCTGCCTTTATCTAAGGTTCGTCATTTTAATCAAGAGAAACTATTTCACACATTCAAAACATTAGGATTGAGAGGAGTTTTGGTTCTCTGCCTTAAAGGCCCAATTATTTGAATGGTCTACTAGACTTGAGTCTTTTCCGATGCAAAAACAGCAGTTACAGAGGGGCAAACTTCATACAGCAGTCATTCTATATAGAGTTTCTAGACAACTATTGTAACCTATTGTAAATACATGCAAACTTAATGGAGCATGCAGGCAATGTGTGGTTCCCAATAACTTGATACTCTAACAAAGTTCAATTAACTTCAGAAAAAGAACATCAAAAATGTATCTTGTAAGGGGAGCCATTCTGGTAATTCCCACAGTCATATAAAATTAGTTGCCATCCGTTGAAGAATAATACCCCAACTTAATAGCACTTTCTGTGATTAGAGGAAAGAGAGTCACTCAAGTTGAAGGATAATTCTCAATGAACTTGATACGGAGGAAATTGACCAGAGGAAATTATAGAGAAAGAACAGACACAGATCACACTACCCCAAAGAGAAGCACTTATGAACATTGAAATCAATCAACGCTTCACTTTAAGGTAATGTCCCCCAACTTAATAGCACTTTCTGTGATTAGAGAAAAGAGAGTCACTCAAGTTGAAGGATAATTCTCAATGAACTTGATACGGAGGAAATTGACCAGAGGAAATTATAGAGAAAGAACAGACACAGATCACACTACCCCAAAGACAAGCACTTATAAACATTGAAATCAATCAATGCTTCACTGTAAGGTCATGTAAGTGTGGGATTTAGAGGCCCATGACAAATGACATGTGTATGAATGACAGATGTAAAAGTCACAGAAGACTACCCCAACAAGTAGCACTTACTCTGTTATAAGGACAAGCCAATGCCATTGTTAGGGTACCGATCGCAACAATCCAAAGACAGATTTGGTTGGGACTCTCCGTGCAAACATTGCACCTAAATGCAGGTACATTTACTACAGGCAGTGTAAAATGCAAAGAAGATTGCTAACACTGGTCAAATATAGAGAAGGAACAGACAGACCACACTGCCCCAAAGACAAGCACTGAAGAACATTGAAATCAATCAAGGCTTCAATTTAAAGCAATGTAATAGTGGAATTTTGAATCACATGACAAACACAATGTGTATGAATAACAGATGTAAAAGTCACAGAAGACTACCCCACCAAGTAGCACTTACTCTGTTATAAGGACAAGCCAATGCCATTGTTAGGGTACCGATCGCAACAATCCAAAGACAGATTTGGTTGGGACTCTCCGTGCAAACATTGCACCTAAATGCAGGTACATTTACTACAGGCAGTGTAAAATGCAAAGAAGATTGCTAACACTGGTCAAATATAGAGAAGGAACAGACAGATCACACTGCCCCAAAGACAAGCACTTATGAACATTGAAATCAATCAACGCTTCACTTTCAGGTAATGTAAGTGTGGGATTTAGTGGGCCATGACAAACACAATGTGTATAAATAACAGATGTAAAAGTCACAGAAAACTACCCCAACAAGTAGCACTTACTCTTTTATAAGGACAAGCCAATGCCATTGTTAGGGTACCGATCGCAACAATCCAAAGACAGATTTAGTTTGGACTCTCAGTGCAAACATTGCACCTAAATGCAGGTATATTTACTACAGGCAGTGTCAAATGCAAAGAAGATTGCTAACACTGGTCAAATATAGAAAAGGAACAGACTGATCACACTGCCCCAAAGACAAGCACTGAAGAACATTGAAATCAATCAAGGCTTCAATTTAAAGCAATGTAATAGTGGAATTTTGAATCACATGACAAACACAATGTGTATGAATAACAGATGTAAAAGTCACAGAAGACTACCCCAACAAGTAGCACTTACTCTGTTATAAGTACAAGCCAATGCCATTGTTAGGGTACCGATCGCAACAATCCAAAGGCAGAATTAATTGGGACTCTTAGTGCAAACATTGCACCTAAATGCAGGTACATTTACTACAGGCAGTGTAAAATGCAAAGAAGATTGCTAACACAGGTCAAATATAGAGAATGAACAGACAGATCACACTGCCCCCAAAGACAAGCACTGAAGAACATTGAAATCAATCAAGGCTTCAATTTAAAGCAATGTAATAGTGGAATTTAGAAGCACATGACAAACACAATGTGTATGAATAACAGATGTAAAAGTCACAGAAGACTACCCCAACAAGTAACACTTACTCTGTTATAAGTACAAGCCAATGCCATTGTTAGGGTACCGATCGCAACAATCCAAAGGCAGAATTAGTTGGGACTCTTAGTGCAAACATTGCACCAAATACAGGTATATTTACTACAGGCAGTGTCAAATGCAAAGACGATTGCTAACACTGGTCAAATATAGAAAAGGAAGAGACAGACCACACTGCCCCAAAGACAAGCACTGAAGAACATTGAAATCAATCAAGGCTTCAATTTAAAGTAATATAATAGTGGGATTTTGAAGCACATGACAAACACAATGTGTATAAATAACAGATGTAAAAGTCACAGAAGACTACCCCAACAAGTAGCACTTACTCTTTTATAAGGACAAGTCAATGCCATTGTTAGGGTACCGATCGCAACGATCCAAAGATAGATTTAGTTGGGACTCTCAGTGCAAACATTGCACCTAAATGCAGGTACATTTACTACAGGCAGTGTAAAATACAAAGAAGATTGCTAACACTGGTCAAATATCGAGAAGGAACAGACAGATCACACTGCCCCAAAGACAAGCACTGAAGAACATTGAAATCAATCAAGGCTTCACTGTAAGGTCATGTAAGTGTGGGATTTAGAGGCCCATGACAAATGACATGTGTATGAATAACAGATGTAAAAGTCACAGAAGACTACCCCAACAAGTAGCACTTACTCTGTTATAAGGACAAGCCAATGCCATTGT